>NC_044557.1:384509-562786 GCF_007565055.1 Rhinopithecus roxellana | reverse complement strand
GGGTACATATACACCATGGAATACTATGCAGCCATAAAAGAAAATGAAATCATGTCCTTTGAGGCTACATGGATATAGCTGGAGAACACTATCCTAAGTGAATTAATCCAGTAACAACAACAACAACGAAAAACAAAACAGATACAAATGTTCTCACTTATAAGTGGGAGCTAAACTCTGGGTACACACAGCCATAAAGATGGAAACAACAGACACTGGGGACTCCAAAAGGAGGGAGGGAGAGTGGACGGCAAGGGCTGACAAACTTCCTCTTGAGTGCTATGTTCACTATCTGGGCGCAGGATCAGTAGAAACCCAAACCTCAGCATCACACAATATACCCTTGAAACAAACATGCACATGTACTCCCTGAATCAAAACTAAAATTAATATTTTAAAAAGAATTTTAAAGAAATACTAAATGAATTTTAAAAATAAATACTTTCTACTTTCTTGCCCAAGACCTAGTCAGCATACTGCTGTCAATGAACAATGTGACGTTTTGTGGAATGCCCAGATAATCAAGAACTTTGCAGACTATCTGTGGCAGAGAGCAGGCGAATTGACACAGCTCTGAGGCCACACTGTGAAGATATACTATTGGCACTGCTGGGTAAAAGCAAACTGTGACTGGTGGTCCCTTCAAATTTGTATGGAGAAAAAATAGCATGAGCCACATCAATTACTACATACCAAATGCCAGCAGTTTTGCTGATTTGCTCCCGTAAAGACACAACAGCTGCATTTGGGCCACCTGAACCAGTTTATGACAGTCCACATTCTCCAGAACCCATCCAACTGCTGCATGGGCCAAACAGGTGAATTAAATAGGAATGCAATAGGTACCACCACTCCGGTTGCTTTCAGTGCTTGGATGATGGTATAAATCTCTGAAATTTCCCCTAAAGATGCAATATTGCCTCTGATTTATTACCTTGCTATGGAGGAGAAGTTCCAAGGGTTTTTCATTTAGCCTTTCCAACCATGATGGCCTCCATCCAATGGGTCCAAGAGCCAACATGAGGATACTTCCAGTTTCTGAGTACAATCAGTCCTCCCCATCCGTGGGTTCTGCATCCATGTATTCAACCAACCACATATAAAACTATTCAGAAAAAAATTGTGCTGAACATAAACAGACTTTTCCTCTTGTTATTATTCCCTAGTCATACAGTATAGCAACTATTTATATAGATTTTGCATAGTATTAGCTTGGAAGAAGATTTGGGATCTTCTTGGATTAGGCTTGGAAGAAGACTTACAGTGCCTACTTGTGAAAATGCAACAAGGTCCCTTCTCAAGTGTGCCGTTCACTCAAGAGGCCCTGGGTCTGTGCATTGACTTAGGTCCAGAAACTCATTATGTGAGTCAAGTTTTTGACCAAAATTTTCTGCTATATAGATTAAAAAATACTCTAAGCAGCTGCCCATCAATTTCATTCTGTAGAACATCTTGATCAATTAGCTATCACCCAAGATCTCAGATGTGAAATTCAGACCTTGTTGAAGAGATTTGGATACAACCCACTAGACTGTGGGGAAGTTTGCTGGGTTGCCCTGAGCCAGAGGTGGGTCCACAGTTACTGTGCAAATTGGTGGTCAGGGATGTGCAGGAGAGAAGTGGCAAGCAGGAAAACTCACACCAGAGTGTCAGTGGCCATGCATGGTAGACAAGACTTTTCTCACTGGAATGTTCCCAATAGTGTCCTGGAAGCCACCTGTGGGGGCTGCTGCTGAACTCATCACATGAAAGGAAGGAAAAAGGAGTATCTATACAACTCACAGGTAAGGTGCCTACAGAAGTGCCACCAAAACTTGCTGGGGGTGAGCTTCACTGAGTGTCCTGTACAACAGCTGAGTGACACATAAGCCAGTGGGAAGAAACTTACCCTGGAACTGGGAGAGAAGCCCCTTCCTCTTGCAGTGTCTCTTCGGCACTCTTCACTGACAAAGCTTGCCATTGTGTCAGCCAGCACGGAGGAAATGCTCCAATATCACAAGCGGACCATCCAAGGAGTCTTTGTACAAGTGTTCAAGTTTGAACTTGAATTGCCACATGAGGAAAGTAATAAATGAAAGAGAGAAAATTAACAAACCAAGATGACTGTTTGAAAAGATTAAATAATATAGAAGTCTTAGACAAGATTAATTAAGACAGAGAAAGAGAAGACATGAAAAGGAATATTCAGAGAACAACAAAGAGATTTTATACATTTAAAATATAATTGTAGAAATTTTAAAAATTAACCAAAGTGTTGGAACTAAACTTGAGAAAACTTCCCAGAAAGTAGAACCAAAAAGCAACAATATGGAAAATGGCTGAGAGGATTTAAGTTATTTGTAGCCCTGTGTGGATTCCAGAAATTGTTCTGCCTGTTCTATCGGGGCTGTTCTTCCTGCATCGAATCGTTTGATTCCTCACATGTGTAGGCCAGTAGTAAGCCAGACATCCCCTTAACATCATTCTGTGAATTCTATTTGTTCCTATACTCTGCTGGATTCCCAGTTTACTAGATGCCATTTTTTCTATTTCCTTGTTTTTGGTCAGTTGCCTCTTCTTGTGGCCTTCTGTGGAACTGGGTTTTTTATTTGTTCATTTGGGGGTTGTTGTTTATTTGTTTTTTAGAATGTGAATGTCTCAGATTTGATAGTTGTGTTGGGTATTTAATTTCATAATTGTTAAGATATTTTTGCTATTGCTATTTCCTGCTTTCTGACTTCCAAATCTTTGTGTGTAACCTCTCTATCTTGGGAGCTTCTCTTTATTCCAAGTGTTCTAACATTTCACTGTATTAGATATACTTGAGCACTTGGTAGATCCTTACACTCTGGAATGGCATATGCTTCATTCCTGGGAACTTCTCTTGTATTATTTCTTTAATCATGTCTCTCTCTTCATTTTCTATTTTCTCTTCCTGAACTTCTTAGAGGAAGTGGCAGTTCTGGTGAGATGTCAAAAGTGAGGAATTATAGGAAGGAGTGGAAAGTGCATTTCAGATGGGGAAATAGCATAATTGAAGGCTCAGAGGCCAGAAGAGTGAGAAATTGGGTTTAGCTAGAGCTGAAGCTCCATGGAATACAGCAGTAAAAATTAAGATAAAGAAGTAGCTTAGGCCGGGCACCGTGGCTCAAGCCTGTAATCCCAGCACTTTGGGAGGCCTAGGCGGGCGGATCACGAGGTCAGGAGATCGAGACCATCCTGGCTAACACGGTGAAACCCCGTCTCTACTAAAAAAATACAAAAAACTAGCCAGGCGTGGTGGCGGGTGCCTGTAGTCCCAGCTACTCGGGAGGCTGAGGCAGGAGAATGGCGTGAACCCGGGAGGCGGAGCTTGCAGTGAGCTGAGATCCGGCCACTGCACTCCAGCCTGGGCCACAGAGCAAGACTCCGTCTCAAAAACAAAAAAAAAAAAACAAACAAACAAAAACAGAAGTAGCTTAAAAATGAGAGGTTGAGACAGGAGAATCGCTTGAACCCAGGAGGTGGAGGCTGCAGTGAGCAGAGATCATGCCATTGCACTCCAGCCTGCGTGACAGAGTGAGACTCTGTCTCAAAAAATAAAGAAAAGAAAAGAAAAGTAACATTACAGAGGGACTTAAATGACAAATCAAAGAACTGAAACTTTAATCTGAGGACAATGAGGAATTGTTAAACACTTTCGATAGGAGAGGGTAGCAGATGCCATTGGTGCCTCACAGGAAGCCCCTTTACCAGGTCAGTACACCCTTTCCTGAGGTGATGTAGGCAATGACTGCAGATGGCTTACACCGGACTCTCCTGCAGAGGATTTCCTGTGCTTCTGGAAGGGATGGTTTGTGAACAGTGATGGACTGAAAAGTAATAAATAGGCTGTCTTCCTGCCTCTGGATGGAACAACCTCTTTGGTGCAATTAATGCGCCAGAGCTCCCTATGCAATTAGGCTGAGGCTAGACACTTCCTGCAGCCACATCTGTGCCTACCTTCTTCCCCTGTGATCTGCTTCCCTCATTCCCTGAGTGGCTTCTCCTGAGAGGCTTCTCCTGAGAGCACTTCCTCAGTAAATCACTTATACAAGAATCGCTGTCTCAACCTCTGCCTCTAGGAAACCCAACCTGAGGCAGAGACATGGCACAATGAAAGCCACATAAGGAAACAATCCTAATAGTGGTGTTGAGAACTGACTAAAGCAAGAAGACTTTGGGGTAAGGGAAGACAGAGGAGATGAGAGGTAAGAAGCAGAGAAAACGAAGGGGAGAAGGCCGATAAGGTATCATCTCTGGATAGACTCCCCAGTTTTGATATAACATGGTAGATGAGGGAAAGGGAGGATGAAACAGGATGACACAGTGTCAAGTCTGGGTGGCTAGGAAGATGGCATGCAAAGACATAAGGTAATCAGAGAATAATCACATTAGGAGAAAGCATTCTTGTGTAGAACTTTCACACAAGACCTAATATTTGCATAATACTTTGCAATTTACAGAGGTCTGAAATAATATATCATCTCCTTTTTTTTTTTTTTTTTCTTTTATATTCTCTGTTTTGGTGAGAGGCAAGACCATCACTTTTTTTTTTTTTTTTTTTTTTTTTGAGACAGAGTCTCGCTCCATCACCTAGGCTGCAGTGCAATGGTGCTATCTCAGATCACTGCAATCTCCACCTTCTGGGTTCAAGCAATTCTCCTACCTCAGCCTCCCAAGTAGTTGGGATTACAGGCACCCACCATCATGCCCGGCTAGTTCTTACATTTTTGTAGAGATGGGGTTTCACCATGTTGACCAGGCTGGTCTTGAACTCCTGACCTCAGGTGATCCACCCACTTGAGCCTCCGAAAGTGCTGGGATTACAGGCATAAGCCACCGCACCCAGCCATCATCTCCTTTTTAAAAAATGTCTATGTGAGGTGGTATGGTAGGTGTTCCCAATTCTTTCCTCCTTCCTTTTTTCTTGTGACCTCGAAGTGCTTTCCATTAGAGTAGAGGGAGAATCCATCCTCACACCCATTGACATTGGGCTTGGCCATGTGACTTATGTTGTTCAATGCAATGTAAACAAACATGACATGAGTAGAGGCACCTCTGTGTGCATTTGTGATTTGTTTTGGCTCTCCTGCTTTCTCCATCCACTTCAGAAGAACATGCTCCATGTAACTACTGATCCAAGGAGAATGAGAAGACATGTAAAGCAGACCTAAATCCAACCCACAGCCTGGAGCTACATGTGACTGATCGTATCTAAGCCCAGTAGAACCACAAGTACCTACAAATGATAAATAAATGCCTCTAAGTGTAAGCTACTGTTAGGGGAATGTTTATCATGCAGCACCATTGCAACGATGATACACTTAGGTAAACAAGTATTTTTAAGCTGAAGCAACTACGATACAGAGAGGTTAAAAATTTTCCCAAGTTCACAGCTCAAAGAAGAGAGTTGAGTATGTTCTTCTCTACATACTCAACAGAAAGACTCTGTAAAAGTTGACACATTTCATGGCTTAGAAGCCCAGCACTCAAAGGAATAATTTTTAAATGCTTTTAGAAAAATAAAGTACTGAGTTTGCTAATAATCTAAGAAATGCATGTTTTCATATATGCTGCCTATTAAGTCTGTTCATATCATATCAGCAAACATCATGTCGTCTTGGAGAGGTTCCTAGTTTTTCCTGTGAAATGTTTTTCAACGCCTGAGTGAATCAAAATGAATGTAAATGAGGTTTATTAAGTCAACCCCACATGGTGCTGTATTGTCAGCATTTGTAGGGCTGTGACAGGTTAGTTATTGCAGTTTGAAGGAAATGTCACCAACACAGCAGTCTGCAGAATTAACTTAAAAATATATATGTATAAAACTTCTCAGGATTTTCCACCCTTTCAAGAATTGTCTCCTTAGAAGGTGAAAGGGCATGAAGAGAGGCTGATGTTTGCTCATTCTTTTCCATCAAGAGTCACTCTCTTGCTACATGACACCTGAGGCCAAGGGTCGGGGACTACAGGTAACCACCCAGGATTCTGAGAGCTGCTGTTAATGGACTGCGGAGAGGAAGTAAAATGAGCGTGATTGGAGTTGACAAGGAGTGACAGGGGCCAGTGGCAGCAGCACCAAGTGCTCTCTGCACCCTGGATGAGCATCAGACTGTTTTGGGGGCAAAGTTGGACAAGAAGCAAGAGGAAAAGAAAGACAAGTGAGGCTCAGGGTGCTGAGCTGCAGAACAATGAATGTGATTAACTTCAAGGAGGACAGGAGTCCAGAGGCAATGATGTCATCCTTCACTAACACGTCTTGTGCTCGCCTAGGGTGGTCCACAGGCTGGATGGGTGGTCAGTCTGTCAGGTGACTTGATTGGAGAAGAGTCAGGAGGGCTCTCTCCCTCTCAAAATAATCATGACCAATCAATGCACTTGAGTTCTGGGGAACTATTCTTTCAGGTCCAGGAGGCTTCTCATTTGTAAGAGGTTACCTCTTATATGAAATAACTCCTTGAGAAGGGTTAGAATGTTGAGCCTATATTCATGAGCCTTAAGTGGGAAAAAAGATATATTTTCACAAGACCCTCAGGCCCTCACCCAGCACTTGAGTAGAGCCAGCCAGCGGAAGAAAAAGGCCCTGACAGAAAATGTGAGGCTGGCTGGAAACAGATGTTTCTGACTTCGCAGTTTTTTCAACTAACATTGTTTAAACTTTGTGCCCCTGCCAGATAATCAGTCCCAACTTGGATCAGTGTAGGGTCTTTCTCCATCTCCAGTTTGTGGCTACATGTGGAAGAGCTATCTTCCCCTTCCATCCTTCTTTATTAGTATAAAGTACAAAGACCACAGGGTTTGGGGATCCTCTTGTTATTTTCTGCTTTTACGTTAGAGAAAACGAATATTGGAAAAGTGAATTTCTAACCACACCAATGAGGTAGGACTTGGACAAGTCTTCTTTTTCAAAATCCTATGTTATCTCTACCACTGTGAATTCTCCATATAGGCCCCTACATCCAAAGTCTATTTATCTTGACCACTATGACAGTCAGAAAAGCATTTATTAAATGATATTGACAGGTGGCATGTGTCTATGAGCTTTTCTGTGCAAAATGAGCCTCGATCATTAATTAATTCATTCATTCAGCAAACATTTGTTGTCTACCTTTGTCTTTGACTCCTGGGAGCTCACAGACTAAGAAGCCCAAATTGGGCAAAATCCTTAGAGACTTAAATGTGAAAAACATCACAGAAATAAAAGGAGCAAGCATTCACTCTGAGGGTTCCTTTTACTAGGTAGGGATGGGCAGTCAGTCCGTTAGGTCCGTTAGGTGATTTGATCTGTGAAGGGTCAAAATTTTTTTTGCAAATTTTATAGTAATGTTATATTTAAGTATACATGTCATATAAAAGTTTCATCTCGGCCGGGCACGGTGGCTCAAGCCTGTAATCCCAGCACTTTGGGAGGCCGAGGCGGGCGGATCACGAGGCCAGGAGATCGAGACCATCCTGGCTAACCCGGTGAAACCCCGTCTCTACTAAAAAAAAAATACAAAAAACTAGCCGGGCGAGGTGGCGGGTGTCTGTAGTCCCAGCTACTCGGGAGGCTGAGGCAGGAGAATGGCGTGAACCCGGGAGGCGGAGCTTGCAGTGAGCTGAGATCCGGCCACTGCACTCCAGCCCGGGCGACAGAGCAAGACTCTGTCTCAAAAAAAAAAAAAAGTTTCATCTCATAATTTTAAACATACACACACATTATTACACACATTACAAAAAACAGTTTGAAGAAATAACAGCTAAAAGCTTACAAAATGTAATGAAAACCAACCTACACATCAAGAAGCTCAATAAAGTCAGAACTGGATATGCTGGAAGAGATTCACACATAGGCATACCGCAGTTAAACTGTTCTAAGACAGAGACAAAGAGAGGATCTTGAAAGCACCAAGAGAAAAATGACTCCTCATATACAAGGGATCCTCAATGATATTAACTGTTTGTTCTCACTGTGGATGTTGAAGTCGAAAGGCCAAACCCAGTGAGGACATATTGAAAGTGCTGAAAGAAAGAGCCATTAACCAAGAATTCTATATCCAGCCAAACTATTAGTCAAAAGAAATTGAAAAATTAAGAAATCCTCATATAAAACATGAGAACATTGGTCAGCAGCAGATCTACCCTACAAGAAATATTAAAGGGATTCCTTCAAGCTAAAATGAAGGACACTTGAGATGGAAACTCAAGTCCAGACAAAAACATAAAGAGCACCAGTAAATGTAACTTCATAGGTAAATATAAAAACAAAGTGTAAATGTATCTTTATAACACTCTACCATGGCATAAAGCAACACTACAAAAATGTATTGATTGGCTGATGATGTAATTTGTATCACAATAATAGCGCAAAGGAAGAAGAGGGCAACAATGAAGCTACATTGAAGCAAACCTTCCCTATACTGTTGAAATTAAGTTTGTATTAACCCCAAGTATATGTATTGTATTGTATTATCCCCTGATACCAAAACCAGGCAAAGATACCATGAGAAAAGAAAATTACAGGCCAGTATTCCTTATGAAAATTAATGGAAAAAATTATCATCGAACACAGCAATATATAATAAAGACTGTACACCATAGTCAAGTGCCATTTATATCAGGAATACAAGGTTGGTTTTGCATCTGAAAATCAACCAATGTAATATACCATATTAACAGAATAAGGAGCAAAAACCACATTATCACATCAATAAATAGAAAAAGTATTTGACAAAATCCAATATCCTTTTATGATAAAAAGGACTCAACAAACTAGGAATAAAAGTATTCTCTATGTGAAAAAGGACATCTACTGAAAACCGTCAGCTAACATCATATTTAATGACAAAAGACTGAATACTTTCTCCCTAAGAACAGAAATGAGATGACTGTGTCAGCTCTTGCCACTTCTATTCAACATTGTTCTGGAGGCTCTAGCCAAGGTAGTTAGCAAGGAAATGAAATAAATTCCATTCAGATTGAAAAGAAAGAAATAAAATTATTTTTATTTGCATATCACATAATCTTGTATATAGAAAGTTCTTTGGAATTCACCAAAAAACTATCAGAACTAATAAATGACTTCAGCAAGATTACAGAATACAAGATCAATATACAAAAATTATTTTATTTCTATAGACTAACAATGAACAATCACAAAATGAAATTAAGCATGCCTGTAGT
The DNA here is from genome assembly GCF_007565055.1 of Rhinopithecus roxellana. NCBI lineage: Eukaryota > Metazoa > Chordata > Mammalia > Primates > Cercopithecidae > Rhinopithecus > Rhinopithecus roxellana. The sequence continues at coordinate 553,624 of NC_044557.1, read as the reverse complement.
CCCAGCTACTCAGGAGGCTGAGGTGGGAGGATCACTTGAGCAGGGGAAATCAAGGCTGCTATAAACTATGATAATTCCACTGTACTCCAGCCTGGGTGACACAGCAAGACCCTGTCTCAAAAACAAAAAAAATCAAAGGAGAGAAAGGAAGGAAGGAAGGAAGGGAGGGAGGAAGGAAGGGAGGGAGGGAGGGAGGGAGGGAGGGAGGGAAAGAAAGAAAGAGGGAGGGAGGCAGACATTCAAAAATAAAATTCCTAGAAATGAATTTAACAAAAGAACTTCTAGATATATGCCGAAACTACAAAAAATTTGAAATAAATTAAAGAAGCTCCAAATTAACGGAAAGAGATCCTATTTTTATGGATTGGAAAAAGACTATTGTTAACATGGCATTATTCTGCATATTGAGTTGTAGGTTCAGTGAAATCCCTGTGAAAATCTCAGCCTTTTCTTGTGGAAATTGACAAGCTGGTCCTTATATTTATATACAATTTCAATGGACACAAAATAGCCAAAACCATCTTGAAAAAAAATTAACTGAAATGGATTATGGATCTAAATGTAAAACTTGAAACCATAAAACTCTTGAAAGAAAATATAGGAATAAGTCTTGATGATCTTGAATCAGGCAATAGTTTCTTGGATATGACAGCAAAACACAAACAACAAGAAAAAAAGTAGGTAAGTTGGATTTCATAAAAATTAAAGATTGTTTTGTCCTATGAATTGAAACTATGAAGGAAGTAACAACAAAAAAAAGATCTACACAATGAGAGAAAATACTTGCAAATCATATATCTGATAAGGGAATTGTATGCAGAATATATAAAGAACTGTCACAACTTTATATTAAATAAATAACAATTTCAAATGAGCAAGTGATTTGAATAAATGTTTCTCAAAGATATGAAAATAGTCAATAAACACATAAAAAGATGTTCAATATTATTAGTTTAGAGAGATGCACATCAAAAGCACAATGATATACCACTTCACATTCACTAGAATCACTATAATCAAAAGACAGATAATAACAAGTGTTGGTGATGCAGAGAATTCAGAACCCTCATACATTGCTAGTGGGAATATAAAATGATGCAACTTTGGAAAACAGTTTGGCACTTCTTGGAAGAGTTAAACATAATTACTATATGACTCAGTAATTCTACTTCTACATATATACACAAGAGAAATGAGAACATATGTCTGCACAAAGATTCTACATAAATGTTATAAGCAGCATTATTCATTAGAGCCAAAAATGGAAACAATCCCAATGTCCATCAACTGATGAATGGATAAACAAAGAGTGGTATATACATCCAATGGAATAATGTATTCAACAATAGAAATAAATGAATGATCCATTCTACAATATAGATGAATCTTGGAAATATTATGTTAAGTGAAAGAAGCCAATCACAAAAGACCACATATTCTCTGGTTCCATTCACAGAAAATGTCCTAGAAACGGCACATCTATAGAGAAGAGACAGATTAGTGGTTGTCTAGGGCTGATGGAGTAGGGATGGAGTAGGGAACAATTGCTTATGGGCTGTAGATTTCTTTTGGAGGGTGATGAAATGTTCTAAATGTGAATGCTATCATTTTACAACTCTGTGAATATACTATATACCACTGTGTACACTTTAAATGGGTGAACTTTATGAAATGTGAAGTACATATCAATAAAACTATTATAAAATAAATGCCCACCAAAACAATACATTAAAAGGGTCCATAAATTGATAAGGGAAAAAGGAAACTTGAGTGCCTAGCCTTTCAGAAAATCTGATTCCCAATGAGGTTTATTAGGGTGTGATTTTTTTTCTATGAAAATGGGTTTTTCTAATTTACAAAAGCATTCACAGTAAAGTAGTTTTCTCTACCTTTGCATACCTATGTGCAGGTGAACAGTAGTTAGGCCACTGTCCTCCAGCCCAAACCCTTAATTCACAGATATCTGCTTCTGCCTCCTCTGAAAGTCCTTCTACTGTACTACAAGAGCTCCATGTTGAATGGTCCAACTTTCCGATCCAGAACTTTTCCAACATTCAAATTGGGATGTAGAGAAGCTCCTGGGGTTGGCAGAGGAATGAGGGCACAGGGGGATGTGATCTGGGTGTTCCTGAAGACAAACATAACACGAGGCCCTGGGGAAGGTGAACAGGATGTGAGGGTTGGCTGCGAAGCAACCAGTGGGAAGGTAGGACAGGCACAGGAGCGCAGTGATGAAGGCACAGCCTGAGGGAAGGAGTCAGAAGAGAAAGAATGTGGGCCCCATTGGTGACTGGTTGCTGATAATTCCAAATTGCCTCATACTTTAATTTCATTAAGGAAGATGTCTTTTTCCAGCATCATTTTCCAGAATGAATGATCCGTTTGTAAAGTAGATAACCAATTCCCAGTGTAGTTGGTTTTTAATCTGTCAATCAGGGTTGCTTTCAAAGAAATCTTATCTTTAGCCAAGAGAGCCCAGTGTGTCCCCCATTTTGGAAGGGGAAAGCGATGCACAGAGCGTTGTGTTTTCTCAGTTGCTGTAGGACAAGCAGGTGGTGCTCAGGGTGGGCACCTGCCTGCAGGAGAAACTCTGGTTATTGTAACTGACCTGTTTGCATGCCCAGTGGGAGCTGACATCTCAGGAAACCAGGCTGGGGACTGACCTGTCTCCCTTAAGACACCAGCAGTAAGAATAACAGAGAAAGTGAAGGGGCATGACTCAGCGAGCCCTGAAACGGAAATGGACCTATGGGGTTGTCATTTTGCAGATGAGGCACTCAGCCCAGAGAGGATAAGTGACTTGTCCAAGGTCACTCAGCCAGATGGTGACAGATTTGAAATGAACAGCCTGGCTTCTATCTTCCTGAAGATGTGCGGCCCCCAGGGAGGCCAGGCTGTCACTAACAGGCACATAAGCATGCCTGCACCTGCTCTGGCATGCCTCACACTCAAATCAGAAAACCTGCTGCTTCGACCCTGACAAGGAAATTAAATTAGCTACTAATTGGTTAATTGGCGACAGGCTCTGTAAGGTGGTAGGGGACAAATTAAGTTGGAGCAAGAAGCATGCGTTTGTTAGGTCTGATCATCTTCATTATCGCCTGCAAGGCCATCAGCCACACTGTGCCGATCTTCCCTAGGGAAATCTCTTAGAAGGCTCCTGTGATCTTTTGGCTGTCAGAGGAGTTATTCCTTTCTCTTCCTTTTCTCTCCCATATTTACCATCTTCTCCTTAGTTCCCATCATTTCACAAGCTGTGCTTCTCAGAAATCTAGTATCAGTAATGTACTGACAAATGGTTAATGACTGGCTCTTTGGGGTGAAGAACCAGGATTTGTCTGCTTTCCTTGGGGCATTAGCAGTAAAAATAACAAAGAAAGTGACACATTTAGCAATTTATTTTGTGTAAATACGTCCACTATGGGTCAATTTCAAGGTACCAACATGACATCTACTGGCTTGCAAAGTTCCTGAAAATTTTGACTCACACAAGCTGGTGCCCAGCTGTCTCCAACCCACCACTGAGAGTGTGCACAGAGGTGAACAGGGCCACAGGAAGGACCTCATGGTCAAATGAACAAGTAGGAAATTCTGCATGTTATGTAGACTGACAAGTTCTGCAGAAAAGATTCATATTTAATCTAACTTAGCGCTTTCCTAACACATTTTGCCAGAGAACCTGTGTTTCATAAAACACATATTAAAACCTTCTGGAGTACAAAGGTTTCACTGACTTGAAAACATTATTGTAATATCATTATAGTGCAATTTCTGGGCGTGGGCACCATTCTAAGTGCATCAGATGAGACATGTAAGATATAGACCTTTTCCTCAAAGTAACCAAATCAAGGTGGCAAATCTCAAGCAGTCATGAATTGCGTAAGAACAGGGGAATGTTCTGGGAAATGCTTCATTAGGGGTGATTTCGTCGTTGTGGGAACATCATAGAGTGGGGCTTACACAAACCTGGATGGTCTAGCCTACTACACACCTAGGCTATGTGGAATAGCCTAGTGCTCCTAGCCTGCAATCCTGTACAGCACTGTACAGGTTGTCATTGTACTGAGTACTGTAGGCAATGGTAACCCCATGTTAAGTATTTGTATATCTAAGCATATCTAAACATTAAAAAAGCACGGTAAAAATACAGTATCACAATCTTATGGGATCATCATAGTATATGCAGCTGGTTGCTGAGTGAAACATCATTATGAATCACATTACTGTATTTGGTGACTGGTACAGACCACGAGTGCCAAAGATTTCAGAAAGTAAACACCACTGTAGGCTGAGACCCATACAACGGGTGTGGCTTGGCCAGGATAAAGTGTTTCCCAGGCAGAAAGGACTGCTTTGGCAAAGAAGAAGAGGTGCAAATTCTTCAGTGTGTTCAGAGCTAATTAGGAGACCAGTGTGACTAGAATTGAGGGGCCCGTTGCAGAGAAGTGGGGATGAGGCTGGAAAGATGGGTGGAGACATGATTGGGAAAGGGGCTAAGATGTCTGGAGGAGGAGTGTGAGTATAGGGTCATGGCATGGCAAGGTGGTGACACAGAAGTTTTATATTTTTGGACAACACAATCTCTTGAGGCCTTCCGGTCATTCAGTTTCTTCTTATTTACCAGGTGGATAGAGGTGGTCTTTCTTGACTTGAAGCTGAAAGGATGCCAGAGAAGTCTACTTAGCTCTGCCTATGGGGTCAGGTGGTTCTATCTTCTGACTCTGCATTGGCTGACAAGGATATGAGTATCAAGATAGGGCGTTTTCCTCCTCCCAGCCCTGTGTGCTGGGCATTTGCTTGAATGCCCATGGGGTCACATGTGTCCCTCAAGAGTTTCCATTCATCCACCCATGTGAACATGGATTGGGATGGAAAGGTCAATACTGAATGAGCATTTATTGAACCCTTAATTTATCTCAGGTGCTGCCAAGTACGGAAGATTTCTTTAAGTGTCAACAAGATCGTGACTGGCCCAGGAAATAGGAGGCTATGCAAGATGGCACAGGCAAGATTTCTGTTTATGGCTCCCAGAGTGTCAATCCAGTGCTTGGATCCCAACCACACATCTACTGCACTATCTTCTGAGCTTCCAAGGAGATGTATGAAGTACGCACTTTCTAGTGTATCTTTCGATCTCTAACTTCATCGTTGTCCCCAAACAGATTCCAGATGAAGCTGCAAGGGAATAAACTTGGACTTGGTGCCTCCGGCCTGCTCCTCTGTACCCCTTTTCGTCTCTCAGTGGACAATGTGAACACATAGTGCTCACGCTTGCCCTGTGCTCCAGGAAAAATCTGCTCTCAAGAAAATATTTGAAACTTGTTTACTCTAAGGTGCACATAAGAGGAAGTATTATAGCTAAAAGTAGCACCTTTCCAGGGTTATTTATATCTTTTTGCCTTGAAAAAAACCTCAAAGCTAAAGGATTCCTACTCTAATTTGAGGATTTCAGGCATCTCAGATGATGTAAGCAATAGTACCTCCAGGGCAAGAGTGACATGTCTGTCCCCCTGCACACCACAGAGGTGGCTGCCTGCCCCATCTATATGAAAAGCTGGTCTTAATTTCTGTCCTCCAGGGCCTGCCATCATCCTAACAAACTCCAAACTCCCATCTCCCTGATTCCAGATAAAAGTTTAGGAGGTAAGAGCATTTGAGTAGACTGAGGATACAGAGAGCTTCAGCCAGGCCATGATTACAGAGGAAGCAAGTTTTATGAGTTTGTCCATAGTCCTGAGTTCTAATCTCAGTTCCATCAGTTTCCAGTTGCCTGACCTCAGGAAAGATACCTTATCTGTAAGCTCAGTTTTCAATCTTTAAAACAGAACTTATCATACCCTTCTTGTAGAACAGTGCCAACATAGTGTGACCGTGAGTAATTCCTCATGATGGTGGTGATACTCACGCCCCAAGCTTTGCTGGGAAACTAAACATCCCAGAGCTGGATTCTCTAAACCCCTGAATCTTCCCTGCAGATGATCCTAATTGCAGGCTATTAGTCTTCCCAGCAACATACTCAGACTGCCAGCCCAAATGCTGTAACTTCACAAGACACCAAAATGTAGGTGAGGACAATGTTCCTCTCAGGAGAATGCTGCACTGGTGGTTGATCGGTGTTGACAGCAGGTGTGAGGAGACATTTTTGCTGGCCATCCAATATCTCTGGTCCTCTGGTAATTCAAATTACTTTCCAAATGTCACTGCATCTGTCTGAATCTGACAGGTCTTCAAACCGGGGCCCTGTCTCCGAGTTTGAGGACCTGGACATATTCCTGAAGGGGCTTTTGATCTTCATTTCTTTCCATGTGGGAGGGTCCTTTGTCAAACAAAGTCCAGACTCATGAAACCTGCAGACAAAAAACCTAGTGACAGGTAGTCTGGCAGGTGAAGACAGTAACACTTCCTCTGCAGGAGCCCAGCTAGTTGGATAAGACACATGACATTCCTGAAAATGAACAGCTGGGAAAATACTTACACTGCTCTTTCAGCCCACTACAGCATCATCCCCACTTATCTTGAAATCTGACTTCTAGTAACTTCCAAGATGTGCAAGCAAAGAAAGTCCTGGATACCTGAAATAACTTGCATGATCCTACACCAAATTCATGGATTGCATTGCTTGGAAGAAGAACCAAGAAACTCATTCAAGTCCTCCTCACTGTTGCTTAAGATAAAGGTCTAACAGTCTCACATATTTGATTTCCTAGTCACAGCAAATTGGATGTTGCATGTATAAGACCTACAGGAGGAGGAAGAGGAAAGCATTAGATAAAGCTCAATAACACCAATGAGAATTGACAGCTGACAGTCCGACAGCAGAGGAAATAAACAAAGTTAAGTGAGGAGAGGCATTGTGGGTGCTGGGCGGTCATAAAAATTAGTCAGGGTCATGCATAAAGAGTTAAATTCTGGTGTGTAGCTAAGAAGGTGAGGAGGTGTAGAATGCATTTTAGAAAGTCTTCCATTCAGAATGGCTAAAATAAATGAAATTTTGGCTTTAGAAAGAACAAGCTTTGGATTTCAGGGAAATTCACTTAAGTGGAACACGGTACTCCCCTGACAGTGGAAGATAAATGAGGCAGCTCTGTACCTGCAAAGGCTGCCACGATGGGCTGGGGAAGGAAAATAGACCCCTGTAACCTTTTCAGCAGCTCCTAATGTTCTGAAATTTCCCCATATCCTCCCAATAGCAGGCTGGCCTGTGCCCTGCTGGAGAAGTTGCTGTGTGCACATTGAACAGTAAGGCAGGAGCCTCTCCTTTAATGCCCACCTGGTACAGAGACGTGCCAGGCCCCGTGGGAACAGATGTCATGAGATATATTGCAGGCATGTGGCTTCTGCTTCTCCTCTGCTGTTCCTTCAGCCTTTCACCTCCTTCAGCACAGTGCCCCCAAAGCTGGGGTGTCCATATTGCTGACAGCTATCGACCATCAGCAGACCCTCAGCATTCACTCCTGAGGCAGCAGTTCTCCTACTCACACCACTCCCCTTATTGAGTCACAGCCCCCCATGGAAGCTCCAACAGCGGCCAGGAGCTATTTTAAGGACATTGACCTAGGCTGGTCTCTTTATGATAGTGGTTGTTCTCAATGTTGGCTTACACATCAGATCCACCTGGAGAGCTTTAAAACACACAGCTGTCCAGTGCTCCCCAACCCACCACTGCTACTCAAGAATCAGCTCCAGTTGATTTGGGGTTGCCCTAGCATTCGTCTTTTTGAAAAGCTCCCCCATGATTCAAATGTGCAGCCAGGGTTGAGAACCACCAGCCTACACCGGAGCCAGATAGGAACAGATGCGATCTCGGCCCTCCAAGAAAGGCCTCCATGCCCTGATGTGTCTGCCATGTGGGCCCACGACTGAGGTGGAGGCTGGCTTTGTTGAGCTACATAAAGGCCTTTAAAATTCATATACTGGCCGGACACAGTGGCTCACACCTGTGATCCTAGCACTTTGGAAGGCCCAGGCAGGCAGATCGCTTGAGCCCAGGAGTTCGAGACCAGTCTGGGCAACATGGTGAAAACCCATCTCTACCAAAAAAAAAAAAAAGATACTGAGAAGAAGAGAGAAAAGAAGGGAAGGAAAGCGGGCTTGGTGTCACCCATGTGGGAAGGGGAGTTGAGGCGCTGGAAAGCAGGAACGTACTGCAAGGGAAACATGTAGATAAATGATCTATCAAAAAAGAATTGCCCGGTCATGGTGGCTCACACCTATAACCTAGCAGTATGGGAGGCCCAGGAGGAGGATTGCTTGAGGCCAGGAGTTCAAAACCAGCCTGGCCAAGATAGCAAGACCCTGTCTCTACTTAAAAAAAAAAGAGAGAGAGAGAGACTATTCGGAGGTGGGGTTTGGGGAGAAGAGAGAGCGAGAGAGAGAGGCTATTCGGAGGTGGGGTTTGGGGAGAAGAAGATTCAGCAAGAATCACTAAGAGCAGCTGCCTTTGCAAAACCAGGCAAGCATGAGCAGGAGGACATGGCGTCACAGACACCGCCAGGCTGGGAGGCTCAAAAGCTGAATTTGTAGTGCCTTCCCTGCAATGGAAGGAGGCAGTATGAACCACCAAGTAAGACTTTGCCATCTATGTTACCTGGGTCAGGTTGACCTGGCCAGGCCCAGTGGTGAGAGTGAGATGGACCGAGACTCCCAGGGGCTCCCTCTGGTTACTGGTTACTGGATAGGTGACTAGTGTCATGTAGGTCTGGCCTTGCGTGAATCATTTGCCTTTTACTTAACAGGGACTTTGTAGGTATAAGGGTACTTTTTCAAAAGCTCATATAGCAGAAAGCTCTGCTCTCATCCTAGATGCAACTGATGGCCTCCGTGCTCAGACCTACCTCCCCCAGCACCCTGGTATCCAAGTCCAGGGTATCTCGTAGCCCCGTCCAGTCTTTTTGATTTATTTACACTCCTATCTCCTATCAACAAATGGCCACAAGATAAAATTAATTTACAATAAGAAAACTGAGGCAAAAAGAAAATATGAGCAGTGAGTGAGATTAGTACCAAACACAGACACTTCTTGGAATTCAATACACCGTGAGGGACGGGGCACCAATTTGGTTCGGTGTGTTCTAATCACCCATGCAAATAAGGAAATGGGATCATGTACGCAATTCAGTGTCCACAACATTAAATCTAAACAGTCGTTCAAGATAAACATAACGGTTCCTAGAATTGAAACCAGGCAGAAATGCCTCCCCTAGATCCTCGCAGAAGGGACTCTGTGATGTAGTGACTATAACATCCTCAAAGCAGCCTTTTTATAAACATGGCAATGAGTTTCACAGGTCTGTTTTTAAAAACATCTCTCAGGGTAGACTGTCATAATATCGAATTGTTGGCCAATTATTTAAAAAAATAAATTCTACAGGAACCAAGCACAAATGTTCTAAGTACCAAAGTCTGGCTTAATTAAAAAGTAGATTTTGGAGAAAGTAGAATGGCTGGTCTGGATGATCTTAGTTTTACATATTAGAAAATTGAAGCTCAAAACATTTCCAGATGGTTCATATGTCCATGTCTTCCAATAAGGAAAAGAGTAAGAAAGCAGACCAAGGGGTTTTTGTCTGTACTTTGTTTTTTTCACCAAGCCTGTGTTCTCATCTAGATGATACAGTAGGAGGCAGTTTATTGGGATTAGAATTTGTTGATGATTTCTACAAGGTCACAAGAAGCCTAAAAGTTTATACATAGCCAACACCTTCCTGGGACCTTAACCTCAGCCTACCCTTTAGTTAGGTGGTGCACCCCATCCCCTCTCCAACCCCATCCCTGAACTGCTGTTCCACGACTGGACTTCACCATGGAGTCAGATAGACAGCCCCTGCCCCGTGGCTCTCGGATGGCATCCTGTCTGACCCTGCCGTGGCACATTCTACACTCTACACATGCCTCAAAGTGGCCCCCAGCACTGACCTCAACTGCCTCCTGCTCCCTGACCCTTGTTCCCGCTGTGGGCCCAGGAACTCAGAATGTGTCATGGGCTCAGGTGTGGGAGGAGAGTGGCAGTAGGGAATCTGTCGGGGGAAGAGGAAGAACGAGAAGAAAAACAGCCCCCTCTGAAAGCTTTCCAATCGTTCCAGCAGCCACCATCTCTAATTCTTTTCTTAAAGTATAAAATCATTCTTTCACTGATCTCACTCGTGGCCAGAGCTCAGTACAGGCCCATCCGTCACGGGGCTGATTTGGTTCAGCAGGTGTTGGCTGGGCCATCGCTCATTTCAGGCTAATCTGCTAGCGGCTGTCAGGGGTTATGGAGTATTTATTGAGTTTGTGTCAGGTCCGGATGACCAATAGCCAACAGCCGGTGGATACGCACTGACATTGATGATATTGCTGAATTAAACGAGGTGATGTATACTCAACTTGCCTAGAGCCAGAAATGGACCTTGGGATCATTTTATAACCTGATGCAGATGATCCCTGGGCTTTCCTTTACAAAGAAAACATTACACACATGGTGTTTCTAGTCAAAGAAAAAATACAAGGTCCCCAATGAAGGGAGCCATGTCTGTATGCATGTCTGTAAAGCACTTCCTGGGGAGACCTGAAGGAACAAATAAGACCCTGACATTTGGCAAACACCCCTCCATGCAATGCCAAGGCCTGTGGGGTTCACAATATTTAGATTTTAGACTTCACCAGAAAAATACATTAATTGGTGACCCAGGCTCAGGACCATGAACATAAATCTGGTCAGAGTCTGCCTTTGGTGGCCACAAGATGTTACAGACTAGAGCACTTGAGTTGAAGTCAAGCACTGCATTTAAAGCCCACCTCTGCCATTTCTTAGCAGTATGGCTCTGAGCAAGTACTTACACTTCTCAGAGTCTTAGATTTTTTTTTATGCAAATAGGATAGTGATACTAACCAAAGACCCAACATGAGGTCTTGCGGGACACTGTGCACTGATACCCGCAGATGGCTTCTTACATTTGCTCTCTCTTTCCTTATCTTCTCCTAGAACCACCCCTGTCTCCCCTACCTCACCCGTCTCCAAAGCAACACATTCCTTTCTCTACCCTTGTTGCCTATGCCAGCGGTGATGGGGGGTATTGCCACAAAAGCCCAAGGGGGCACCACATGGGCATGAGCAGAATTTGGCATAAAGTGTCTGGCTTAGACCTCCTCCAAGAGGACCTCATGAGTTAACAATTCCACGGTCAGTCATGTGGCCTGGCTCCAACGTCAAGTCTCCAGCGCCCTCACAGGAAGAGAGTAGGGGCAGTTGCTCTGTGCTGAGAATCCGAGCAAGAGGATATGTGATCAATGCTTGGTGTCTGCCATTCTGAGATGTTGAGCAGTTCACTTGCACTGTCTGGGCCTCAGCATCTTACTCTGGTAAATGCCCCCATGAGAGTGGCTGATCTCCAAGCTCCCATTAGTCTTGCTATCCAGGATGTGTGACTAATTTGGGACAAGCTCCTCTCCAAGGCCACCACTTCTCCCTTTAGGAGAGACTCTGGGCTCTGGCAGTGAAGTGGTCCCTGCCTCTCAAAAGGTGTATCAACAGGGGGAGGCTTTCCAAAGGGCCAAGGTGTGGAGGAAATCAGTGTTCAACGTGTTCTCGCTACTCATGACTAGCAATAGCTGCCATTTATTGAACACCTACTCTGGGCGCCAGGCACCGAGAGAGTGGTTTTCTCCATTTTACAAACAGAGAAACTGAGGTTTCAAGAGATGAAGTGAGGCAATGAGGCCACACATCTGGAAAGAGACACAGCCAGGATTTGACTCTCAACTCCTCATCTCTGCGGGTGGCAGGCTGCCCACTGAGCTACCCTGCCCAACAGGCACTGGTGACCCGCATCACACTGAAGTATCAGCCGGTCTCAGATTTAGCGTTAGAGCAACACTTCCCTTCATCCTTAGGCATTTTGGAAAACTGCTAAGAAGCATAATGGAGTGTTTTACACTTCCCCTCCCACTCCAACACTCCTCCCCTCCCGTCTGCCCCTCACCACAGAAAAGGAGAGAATTAAACACAGGCAGTGAGGGAGGAAAGAAAGGACAGGACCCTGCATAATCATCCCCCAAATAATTGATGACTGCATCCACAAGTACATATTAATCTATCACATATTAATAGAAATGACTAATGCACAGTGTGTGTGTGTGTATCTACACATATCTACAAATCTACACACACACGCACACACACACATGCACACAAACACACACACGCACGCACATGAATGCATATCCCTTAGATTGCTAGGTGCTTTTGGCAAGTGGGTGACTAGCTCTCTGATGCTTCCCTGTGATGGAAATTGAATTTAGGTTACAGAACATCATCTGGCCCAATTGCCACTGAATTATTCCACACAAAATATCAAAGTTAATTTTTGGGCCTGTCAGCCCAGTTGATGAGTTGGGCGGCTGTCAGCCCGGCTGCGCCTGCCTTCGGTGCCAGAGAAGAGTCTGAAAGTCACGCAATCCAAAACAGCGACCTTGGCGGGGGACGGGGGTTAGATTACCAGGATGATTAAACGCCTAGGCGAAGGTTCCGGAGTCAGGATTTGAATACCTGTTTACATGTAGGATAACAGATAGCTGCCCACTGACGGCAAGGTTGTAACTCACTCCCTGGAGGGCCGCCGCCACCATAGAACATGAAGGCCCTGCTCGGGAAGTCTGTGCCCTGGCAGCCAGGCCTGGCAGTGATTTAGGGCCCCAGATCCATTCTGAGACTATCTAATCTATTGTCTTTTATTACATGCACTACTCAGTCTCTCTCTCTATTTCTTGCAACTTTTTTTTCTCCAAGAAGCATCAGCAATCTAATCTCCCTTAAAAAAATGCTACTAGAAAGTGCTAGTTTAATTCAAAGATAGTGAGGGTTCTTTATGCTATAGTCCCATTTAAAAAAATCCTAACTGTGCCCACTGTATAAATATGTATATTCCCTCCCAACCAGGTCCTGTCCCCTACCTGTCCATCCCAATGAACGAACCCATCCTTGCTTCCACCTTTACCTCCGCCTGAAAATTCCCCTTCACCAAAAGCCAGCAGGGTCACTTCTTTGCGTCTCCTCTGACTAATTGTCCTGGGCCATCTGATGTTGAAATAATCCATAATTGCTTAATCTATCCACGTCTGTGTGGCAAGAAACGGAAAAGCACTTTAGAAAGATCAATCATCTAAAATCATTGAGCAGCATATTGGAAGCAGGGTCGTCGCCTGCTCCCAGCTGAGAAAATGATGGTGGTAAAAGATAAAGGCTCGGAGAAGAGGCTGTGTCTGTCTCCATAGCTTTTTGATTCCGAGATAGATTACCAGGAGCACTAACTGCTCTCCGTTTGTGCTAAACAAAGATAATAGCATTGGAAGTCACAGACACATAAATGATACGACAATCAAATAAGCGACCCCCTGCCCCCTCATCTCCTGCCGGCACTAGCACACTAATAGATGAGGCAGCACCGTGGGAGGAAAAATCTTTGCCATTGGGACCTTGATCACCAGGGACCAAGTGGAATAGAAAAATCTGAGTTCCTAAACAGCTAAAAAAAAAAAAATGCATAAGGCTCTACATACTCTCTACACATAAGAGAAATTCAGGCTGGAGAAAGCTTGGTGGAATAGGGTCAAATCTCTTATATGAATCAAGTTAGTGGCCGTTCAACTGGTATGACAGCACACTAGGCTGTGGGGACTAGGGAAACGCAACTACGTATCTTCAAGGTTATGCATCTCCCCCAGGTCCTACCTCCTTTGCATGCACCGTGCCCTCCTTGCATGCACAGTTGAAGTACTGTTCTTTTTTTGCTACTGTGGTGGTAGCAGCTAAAACAGTAGCTGCTTCCCAGAGCCTTGGCCTTACAGAAAACTCATCCCTAATTGCCAGGTACTTCCCTTCCTCTGCAGAAGAAAAGCTGCCAGAAGGAGCCACATTGTCAAGGTAAGAAAGAAAAACCAGCATGCTAAGTCTCCTCTCACACATTCCTGCTGCTGGCCTGACCACAACTTTCAGAAAGGCAGTTTCAGGCACAGTGAATGGAGACAGATTCCCAGAGGCTAAGAAACACGTCACAAGTCACCACAATCAGACAGTGTAGATGTGCAGCAAACTTGAAAGAGCAGAGGTTTAGGTATGGGAAGAACCCAGTCCACACCCTAACTGTATCCCTTCACAGCTGCATGAGTAATTTATTTATTTTCGTGTATTTATGTATTTGAGACAGGTTCTTTGTCACCCAGGCTAGAGTGCAGTGACGTGATCTCGTCTCACTGCAATCTCCATCTCCTGGGTTCAAGCGATTCTCCTACCTCAGCCTCCCAAGTAGTTGGAACTACACGCACGCACCACATGCCCAGCTAATTTTTGTATTTTTAGTAGCGACGAGGTTTTGCCTTGTTGGCCAGACTGGTCTCAAACCCCTGACCTAAGGTGATTTCCCTGCCTCGGTCTCTCAAAGTGCCGGGATTACAGGCATGAGCCATGGCGCCCAGCCTGCACGAGTAATTTAACTTCTCTGAACCTCAATCTTTGAGATACTTCCTAATGATATTGTGAATTTCAAATCTTGTATTTTAAACAGATGACAAATTATAGGCACTTCTGTAAGTAGTTATTGTAATTAAATTATTTTATTCCTGAAAACAACCATATGGGGCAAATATGATTATTCTCCCCAACCTACAGATGAGAACACTGAGGTATGGAGCAGCTTGGTAACTTGTCCAAGGACACATGAGTCTGCTTTTATGTGCTACGATTACCGTAATCACTCATGATAATGGCTAGCCTCCTTCTGTCGTCGAATAAGACTGACTTGATTGGGAAGGGAATGAACAATCAAGGCTGATTTTCAAGATTCCCTGGTGAGGGAAAACCTCACATTTGCTGTCTTTGTCAGGTGCTCCTCCAGCCACATGAGATATGAAAGTAGATTCCAGAGGAGTCCCAGCTGCTCCCAGGCTCTGAGCCATGGTGCAATGGGCACAATCAGAGCCCAGCTGTTTTATACTTAGCACTTTGCCCCACCTCTCCCTCTCTCTGTGGTAGCACAACTCCAGCTTCCCCATCTCCCAGGCCCACAATCCCAAATAGGTGGAAGATGTTTGCCAGACTAAGTCCATTGTCTAAGGAAGGATATTTGACTTGCCTCAGGACTGGCCATGTGCTAAGAGTGGCAGTGACTGAAATGATTTTTGACACACTCTCCCTCCATGGCCCTCACCCCAATGCTGGGGTGAAGAGGAATTCAATGTAGTGAAGGGGCACAAACACAGCCAAAGAACTTACTGACTTGCCACGAAGGGTTTGTAGACAGCCCGCAAGGTGGGGAGAAAGGAATGACAGGGAATGGCAGAACATGCTGGAATTCCACTTTGGGACTAAAAGGTAGCAAAGTCAGAGCAGCAGAGCAGTGGGCTATGCTCTGTCCCCAGTGCTTCAGCTCTAGGTAGATTCTAAGCTGAGAACTGAGGTCATAGGTTTATGGTGTGCACATCCCTTCCCCCTGCAACTTCCTGTCCCACCACAACACACACACTGCCCACACTACATGCCTGCTGGAATCAAAACCAGCAGGCCGGCCTGGCGCAGTGCCTCACGCCTGTAATCCCAGCACTTTGGGAGGCAAAGGCGGATGGATGACCTAAGGTCAGGAGTTCGAGACCAGCCCGTCTAACATGGCGAAACCCTGTCTCTACCAAAAAATGAAAAAAAAAAAAAAAAATTAGCTGGGCGTGTTGGTGCATGCCTGTAATCCCAACTACTAGGGAGGCTGAGGTGAGAGAATCACTTGAACCCGGGAGGCGGAGGTTGCAGTGAGCCGAGATTGCGCCACTGCACTCCAGCCTGGGTGACAAAGGAAGACTCCATTTAAAAAAAAAAAAAAGAAACCCTGCACTGCATGCCTATCAAGCAGTCAGACTCAGTGTGCATTTACTGGAGGGGTGGCAAGCTCATTGCCTGGTAGCTTTCTGAAATAGCCTTTCTCTCCTGAGACCAGTCAACAAAGGTGATTTAGAACCTGAGTTCCCTGGGTGCACAGTGGGTGCACAGTGCCTGTCGCCTAATAGGCACTTCATAAGTATTTTATGAGGGATGTGAATGAACGAGGTATCTAAGAGAGACACTACTTTTTGGTAGCAAGAAAGCAGTAAGGGAAACAAAGTGTGGCAGAGGTAACTGAGCCTAGAGGGGCCAGAGATAAGAGGATGGCAAGATGGATGCTGGAAAGAGGAAGTCAGGAAGTAGAGTAACTGTGAAGGAGCGTTGTCAGCACATCAGGATGAGGGTCCAGGTGAGGGTGGCAGGTGATGGAAGCAGGTGAGACACCCTTGGGAGGAATGGAACAGTGGATGGGAGCTGAAGAACCAAGCACTTTACAGCCCAGGGGGGGTGTGTCCTGGAAAAGATATAAAGATGTACAGAAGAGAAGCCCAAGGGATGAGGAAATGGGGTGGGGATTGGGAAGGAATGAGTTTTCAAAGCCCAGTGAAATACGGTAGTTGGGGAAACACACCAGGGCAGCAGCTCCCACTTTTGACTTGGCTCTGACCAAAGAATAGAGAGGCAACAACCACAAAACATCACCTCAGAGCCCTATTAACTCCTGACAAGGTGTAACATCTTCTCAAATTCTTTGAATGTGAGAAAAGACAAAGAGAAAAATGGAGACCAACCTACCTTGCTTTCAAGGGAATGTGAATTCCATGTTTTCTCATAACATTGTTTATTTAACAGACAATGAAAAGTTTGAATTTAAATGAAAGTTGTTTTCTAGAATGATGCAAAGTTGCATGGCAGGGGGTACCTCTCACTTCCCTTTGCTCTGGAAATTCTGTCTCAGCTAATGGGATCTTGGGTTAGTGACTAATGAAGTTCATTCTCTGAAGAGGTTCTTGCCTTTCAAGCCTATCAATATTCTTATTTGCTTAGGCTGACCACAGCACTGTGAAATTCCAAATAGGAGGAGATCTGCAACAGCACAAATAACAAAATATCTAGGAGACATCAACAAAAACTGTACACAATCTCACAAAGAAAAACTTTATAAGCTTTATCAAGGAAAACAAAGGATTATTGAGAAAATGAGAAAAGGGAAGGGGCATCCCATTTTTCATGGATACAGTGATTTAATATTATAAAGATACCAGTTTTAACCAAATTAATCTAAATTCAAAGCAACCTCAAATAATATTCCAGCAGAACTGTTGAAAGGTCAAAGAAATAGCCTTATTTTTAAACTATGTAGAAAAATAAGAGTTCATAGATAGCTAAGTCAGTTTTGATAACAAAAAGAACATTTAAATGTGTGTTACAAGAGAAACAATAGGTCAGTAGAAGCCTGGGAAGCAATAAGGGGTTCAAAAATATGTTTACACGCACAGAGAAACACGGTGTATCAGAGAATGGCATCAAAAACCAGTGGGAAAAATCTATTTTTAAATAGATGTTAGTAGATGTTATTGGGAAATTACTATACTCTATGTGTGGAAAGAAGTTGTTAGACACAATAAAATATCTATATGAAGTAAAGATCTAAACAGGAAAGATGGAACTACAAATATAGTTTTTAAATAAAAGAGAACATTGTTTGCAATGTGGGGTGAGGAAGAACTTTTAAAATAAGACTCCAAACACACAAATCATAATGTAAAAATATTTTCTGAATTCAAGTGCAATATTTCTATTCCATGAAAAATGTTATAGACAAAATAAGAAATAGGGAGGGAAGAGGATAAATGTTCAATGTTAAAAGCTAGCAAACAAGTTATTCCCTAGAATATACCAGCAATTTTCACAAATCAACAAGAATACAGGAACCCAATATGCAAATGGAAAAGGGTTTAAGTAGGCAATTCACAGAGGGGAACTCCCAATGGCTGGCATATACAGAGATAGATAACTGTATCAGATAACAATCAGATAACTGTAAACTAAAATAACAGTGAGAGACCACTTTTTGACCATCCAAATGTCCAAAATTTAAAAATTGGGTAATCAATATTGGAAAGATATGGAGACACACAAACCCTCATGCATTTTTGGTGGACATGTAACACTGGCATCTATTATGGACAACAATGTGGCAGTATTTAGCAAAAGTAAAAATGCATGTACCCTAAAATCTGGCAATTCTTCAGCATTTTAATCATATAAGTAAGAAGCAGCAGGAAATGTTAGACAACTTAGAGTTTACCATTAGGGAACCGGATTACAGTGATGAATGCATACCTACTATGGAATATTGTGCATCAGTTAAGAGCAATGGACTTTAGTTGAACAGTAATGTAAACAAATCTTTTAATACAAAGTGTTGACTCTCACTTCTGGATGGAATGGAGCAGCTGGGAACAGCAGCACACTCCTGTGGAGAACGACTGGATCAACCAAAATGATCAACACAGACAATGCCAAGCCCTGGCAAGGAGCCTAAACCCTCATACATTTCTGGTGGTATCACTTTGAAGACATTTTGGTAATATTCACCAACAATTCCACTCCCAGGTATGTACTCAACAGATACGCATATGTGTGTCCACCACAAGAATCTGTAACATTGTTCAGAGCAACACTCCTTGTAATCGCCCTAAACTGGAAACAACTCACATACTTATCAAGAATAAAATGAATAAATACATTTTGGTATATTCATACAATTGAATACTACACTACAATGCTAATAAATGAACAGTCTGAATCAATCTCACAAATATAATGTTCAGTGAGATACTTCAAATGGCAAAGATAGCAAAAGCAAAATTTTATTTCTGTGAAATTCAAAAGCAGGCAAAATTAATCTATAATGTTAAAACCTAGAATCATGGTTTCTGTTGGCAGGCGAAAGGCTCCAATTAGAAGGGGATGGACGAGTGGTCTGGGGTTCAGATTATACTCTGGTTCTTTAGTTGCTGGTGAACTTTCTCAACTTTGTGAAAATTCACTGAGCTGTGCCCCTTGAATTTGGGCAATTTTCTTTTTGTGTGTTATATTACAATAACAATTTACATAATAAAAAACAGAGTGCTTAGTGGCACACTAAGAAACAGAATTAATCCAACCCTGTAAACCTAAAGCTATTTAAAGAAACAAAAATGAAAAACTGAGGAATAAGAGAGGAAGGAAGGAAGAGAGGAAAGAAGAGGGGAAGGGAGGAAGTGATGAAGGGAGGAAAGAAGGAAGGAAGGAAGGAAGGAAGGAAGGAAGGAAGGAAGGAAGGAAGGAAGGAAGGAAGGAAGGAAGGAAGGGAGGGAGGGAGGGAGGGAGGGAGGGAGGGAGGAAGGAGAGGGAGGTGGGGGGAAGAAAGGAGAGAAGAGGAGAAGAGAAAAAGAAGGGAGAGGAAGAGAATGAGAAAGGAGAGAGGGAGGAAGAAAGGAAAGAAAGAAGGGAGAGAGGGTGAGAGAAAGGAGGGAGGAAGGAAGAAAGGGAGGGAGGGAAGGAGGGAAAGAGAAAAAAGGAAAGGAAGAAAAAGAAAGAAAAAAAGGGGAAACAGAAAAAGACCCCAGTACATTTGACTTCCAATGGCTATTCTAGTCTGCAGTCTTCTAGCCAAGAGTTATTCGACTACATCTTTTAAAAAGCTGGGGATGGGAGGAAGGTCAGAAGGGGAGTGTTGCTTGGTTTTTCTACAATTGATACAGCAGTGTGGGCCTTGTGGACTCATTACTGGATGCAGGCGTGTCATTTTTCATCACAAACTTCATATCCCTTTCTTAGTGCATAGTGGGAAACAGAGGCTCATTTAGCATGAAACGCCCTGCCCCAGGCTACAGAGTCACTGATTCCCAGAAAATACACTTTGTTTTGGGTGTTGTGTTTTTTGGTCATGGTTCTGTTTTATTCCTTTTAACCTGGAAGACTTAATTGAAATCAAAAAGCCTCCCAGACAGGCCGAAGCTGCATTTTGAGCAGATTGTTCGGAGTATGGGCTTTTATGACTGGGGGCCATATTAATCTCCATCAGCTTTGGCTTCTTCCACTTTGAAATCATTGTCTATTTCCAATCAATGCCCAGCCCCTTCAGACCACTTCAGTAAAGTCACAAACATGAAGATAAACGTGCCCTGAAAGTCTCATACATGAAGATGGAAAACTCAAGGTTTGGGAACCATAAATATGAACTGCAGTATATCTAAACTGGATCATAATTCTTCTTGTTTCCTTTTTATAAGAAAGTCTTAAAAGTGCCAAATTTATCAAATCATGTTTTGCTTCAGATATTTCCAACTATTTTCCTAAAAAGTAATTGCTCACCTGATAAATTTCCTGTCTCTTCTTTAAAACCCTTTTAGCTACCTCCTTGTCTCCACTCCCTGGCCAAAATGAGTTGTACTTCTGTACCACACTATCCGCACACGTCTATCATCTATCATTCTGCACACATCTCACTATATTAAAATAATGTGTGGTTGGATGACTGTCTCACCCACTGGACTATGAACTTTCTGAGGGCAAGACTCCATCATATTCATTTTTGTAACATCTAGCACCCAACACAATAACTAGCATTTGATAACCACTCATGAATATTTGCAACATCTTCACTTGCTGAACTGATTGTGAAAGTGACTATCATTCATGTTGCTTAATTCAGATTTTACGAATGGAGCTCAAGTTGGAGGTTAAAATAGTATGAAGGTTCTTTATGCTAAGGTTATGAAAGCAGATACCACTCTCCCACTACAGAAACTGTTCTGTAAACACAGAGCAGATCTTTCTCTCTCTCTCTCTCTCTCTCTCTCTCTCTCTCTCTCTTTCTCTCTCTCTCTCCCCCACCCACCTCTCTCCCCACTCCAA
Organism: Rhinopithecus roxellana; assembly: GCF_007565055.1. NCBI lineage: Eukaryota > Metazoa > Chordata > Mammalia > Primates > Cercopithecidae > Rhinopithecus > Rhinopithecus roxellana. The sequence continues at coordinate 532,872 of NC_044557.1, read as the reverse complement.
AGTCTCATCTCTCTTCTCCTCTTGATCTTCAGATACTTCTTCAATTCTTTTTTACTTATTTAATTTCCAAAACTTTTTTGAGAAAAAAAGTTTTGCCATTGCCAAGAATTTTACTCTCATTAAATCCCCTGTCACTCAGCAAATTGCTTTACACAGCCTTGGTTTATATATCAAATTTGCCTCCTTTTAGAATGCCTTCCTTATCCTATCCAATTTCATGGCAACAGAGCTAGATGGTGCAATAAAGTGCTATTAGTTGATCTAATGACTTGAGCAGTTCAAGATTTGCAAAGAAGTACTTTTATGTGTTAGAGTAGGATATTGTTAGCAGAAGACTTGGGCCGCAGAAGTCCCGACTCTGATACTCACCAGCTCCATGATCTTGAGTAATTGCTGAGGATTTCTGAGTCTCAATTTACTGATTTGTAAACTTGGAATTATTTCACAGAGTAAAAATGAGGTACAGCATTGCAGCTAATAATAACTATGCTTCTGATAACAGCCATCATTCATTCACATGACTTTGCATGCCTAGCCTCGACAAAAGAATTTGTATGAAGATAATACCATAATGTAATAGTATCGAAGTACACTCCATAAACTCTATGGTGTAACTAACAAGCGTAAAAACCTGTTCCCTCATGGTTGGATCCAACAACACACTCAATTATACCAGTCAGGGATTCTGGTGGTCAGAGGGAGGGAGTTCCCTCTTCCACCCCTTTCAGTCGGAGGAGAAACAGATGCACCATTGACCACCTGTCCTTCTGGTGAAAAACTTCATCGTGCTCTTGAGTGATCATTTAGTCAAAATGGTTTAACCATATGCATCTCTGGAAGTAGCCCCCACATTTGCAAGTCAGAATGGCACATAAGCTTCCCTGTGAGACACAAGGATTTTCCAGCTCCTCTCTCACTGGACTGTGCAGACACGCATCCTACCAAAAATACAGCTTTCATATGCCAGTCTCAACAGGCGTGGGCGTGTTTGCTTGGAGCAGATGCTGAACACCATGTGGCAGAGGGAGGAAAGACTGGGCTAATCCTGCTCCTGACATGATGTTTGCAGAGATCCAAATTCACTTCTCAGTACTCTCTGCAATTGGCCTGGGCATTCTTACGGCTGCTTTGCTTTTAGCCCCAGCTAGAGGCATGGGTGACTTCCAGCCAACCAGCCCAGGTAGAAGATTTAAGTCACTCAACAGCAGCGTGACCTACATGCACCACAATTAGGCCCACTCTTTAATTCAATTGGTGACCACACCAAATAGAGATCCCAGAATCACCAGCCACCCAATGATACAATGTGACAGTGTTTTTGAGCTCCTACTATGAAACAGTTACCAAGAGAGGCACTAGGGCATACTGACAAAGTCAGCCATGTTTTTTCCCTTCCAAAAATATGTCTAAAAATACAGGGGCAGGGCATGGTGGCTCACACCTCCAATCCCAGAACTCTGGGAGGTCGAGGCAGATGGATTTCTTGAGGTCAGGAGGTTGAGACCAGCCTGGCCAACATGGTAAAACCCCATCTCTACTAAAAATACAAAAATTCCCTGGGAGTAGTGGCACGTGCCTGTAATCTCAGCTACTCGGAAGGCTGAGGCAAGAGAATCGCTTGAACCCAGGAGGTGGAGGCTGCAATGAGCCAATATCATGCCACTGCACCATCATTCTTTGAGTGCCTACTATAATCAACACTCTACTGGGTATTTTGCATTCATGATCTTATTAATTCTCCCAACAACTCTTTAAAGTTGAACATCATTAACACATTTTGGAGGTCAAAAAAATCTAGGGTTCAGATAGACAAAGAAATACGTCCAAGTTGGGGGCAGAGCAAGATGGCCAAATAGGAACAGCTCCAGTCTCCAACTCCCAGCGCGAGCGACACAGAAGACCGGTGATTTCTGCATTTTCAACTGAGGTACGGGGGTCATCTCACTAGGGAGTGCCGGACAATCGGTGCTGGTCAGCTGCTGCAGCCCGACCAGCGAGAGCTGAAGCAGGGCGAGGCATCGCCTCACCTGGGAAGCACAAGGGGGAAGGGAATCCCTTTTCCTAGCCAGGGGAACTGAGACACACAACACCTGGAAAATCGGGTAACTCCCACCCCAATATTGCGCTTTAAGCAAACGGGCACACCAGGAGAATATATCCCACACCTGGCCGGGAGGGTCCCACGCCCACGGAGCCTCCCTCATTGCTAACACAGCAGTCTGCGATCTAACCGCAAGGCAGCAGCGAGGCTGGGGGAGGGGCGCCCGCCATTGCTGAGGCTTAAGTAGGTAAACAAAGCCGCTGGGAAGCTCGAACTGGGTGGAGCTCACAGCAGCTCAAGGAAACCTGCCTGTCTCTGTAGACGCCACCTCTGGGGACAGGGCACAGCTAAAAAAAAAAACAACAACAAAAAGGCAGCAGAACCTCTGCAAACGCAAACGACTCTGTCTGACAGCTTTGAAGAGAGCAGTGGATCTCCCAACACGGAGGTTGAGATCTGAGAACGGACAGACTGCCTGCACAAGTGGGTCCCTGACCCCTGAGTAGTGTAACTGGGAGATATCCCCCACTAGGGGCAGTCTGACACCCCACACCTCACAGGGTGGAGTACACCCCTGAGAGGAAGCTTCCAAAGTAAGAATCAGACAGGTACACTCGCTGTTCAGCAATATTCTATCTTCTGCAACCTCTGCTGCTAATACCCAGGCAAACAGGGTCTGGAGTGGACCTCAAGCAATCTCCAACAGACCTACAGCTGAGGGTCCTGACTGTCAGAAGGAAAACTATCAAACAGGAAGGACACCTATACCAAAACCCCATCAGTATGTCACCATCATCAAACACCAGAGACAGATAAAACCACAAAGATGGGGAAGAAGCAGGGCAGAAAAGCTGGAAATTCAAAAAATAAGAGCGCATCTCCCCCTGCAAAGGAGCGCAGCCCATCGCCAGCAACGGATCAAAGCTGGTCAGAGAATGACTTTGACGAGATGAGAGAAGAAGGCTTCAGTCCATCAAACTTCTCAGAGCTAAAGGAGGAATTACGTACCCAGCCCAAAGAAACTAAAAATCTTGAAAAAAGAGTGGAAGAATTGACAGCTAGACTAATTAATGCAGAGATGGTCATAAACGAAATGACAGAGATGAAAACCATGACACGAGAAATACGTGACAAATGCACAAGCTTCAGTAACCGACTCGATCAACTGGAAGAAAGAGTATCAGCGATTGAGGATCAAATGAATGAAATGAAGCGAGAAGAGAAACCAAAAGAAAAAAGAAGAAAAAGAAATGAACAAAGTCTGCAAGAAGTATGGGATTATGTAAAAAGACCAAATCTACGTCTGATTGGGGTGCCTGAAAGTGAGGGGGAAAATGGAACCAAGTTGGAAAACACTCTTCAGGATATCATCCAGGAGAACTTCCCCAACCTAGTAGGGCAGGCCAACATTCAAATTCAGGAAATACAGAGAACGCCACAAAGATACTCCTCGAGAAGAGCAACTCCAAGACACATAATTGCCAGATTCAGCAAAGTTAAAATGAAGGAAAAAATCTTAAGGACAGCCAGAGAGAAAGGTCAGGTTACCCACAAAGGGAAGCCCATCAGACTAACAGCAGATCTCTCGGCAGAAACTCTACAAGCCAGAAGAGAGTGGGGGCCAATATTCAACGTTCTTAAAGAAAAGAATTTTCAACCCAGAATTTCATATCCAGCCAAACTAAGTTTCATAAGTGAAGGAGAAATAAAATCCTTTACAGATAAGCAAATGCTTAGAGATTTTGTCACCACCAGGCCTGCCTTACAAGAGACCCTGAAGGAAGCCCTAAACATGGAAAGGAACAACCGGTACCAGCCATTGCAAAAACATGCCAAAATGTAAAGACCATCGAGGCTAGGAAGAAACTGAATCAACTAACGAGCAACATAACCAGTTAATATCCTAATGGCAGGATCAAGTTCACACATAACAATATTAACCTTAAATGTAAATGGACTAAATACTCCAATTAAAAGACAAAGACTGGCAAACAGGATAAAGAGTCAAGACCCATCAGTCTGCTGTATTCAGGAGACCCATCTCACATGCAGAGACATACATAGGCTCAAAATAAAGGGATGGAGGAAGATCTACCAAGCAAATGCAGAACAAAAAAAAGCAGGGGTTGCAATCCTAGTCTCTGATAAAACAGACTTTAAACCATCAAAGATCAAAAGAGACAAAGAAGGCCATTACATAATGGTAAAGGGATCAATTCAATAGGAAGAGCTAACTATCCTAAATATATATGCACCCAATACAGGAGCACCCAGATTCATAAAGCAATTCCTTAGAGACTTACAAAGAGACTTAGACTCCCATACAATAATAATGGGAGACTTCAACACTCCACTGTCAACACTAGACAGATCAACGAGACAGAAAGTTAACAAGGATATCCAGGAATTGAACTCATCTCTGCACCAAGCAGACCTAATAGACATCTACAGAACTCTCCACCCCAAATCAACAGAATATACATTCTTCTCAGCACCACATCACACTTATTCCAAAACTGACCACATAATTGGAAGTAAAGCACTCCTCAGCAAATGTAAAAGAACAGAAATTATAACAAACTGTCTCTCAGACCACAGTGCAATCAAACTAGAACTCAGGACTAAGAAACTCAATCAAAACCGCTCAACTACATGGAAACTGAACAACCTGCTCCTGAATGACTACTGGGTACATAACGAAATGAAAGCAGAAATAAAGATGTTCTTTGAAACCAATGAGAACAAAGATACAACATACCAGAATCTCTGGGACACATTTAAAGCAGTGTGTAGAGGAAAATTTATAGCACTAACTGCCCACAAGAGAAAACTGGAAAGATCTAAAATTGACACTCTAACATCACAATTAAAAGAACTAGAGAGGCAAGAGCAAACACATTCAAAAGCTAGCAGAAGGCAAGAAATAACTAAGATCAGAGCAGAAATGAAGGAGATAGAGACACGAAAAACCCTCCAAAAAATCAATGAATCCAGGAGTTGGTTTTTTGAAAAGATCAACAAAATTGACAGACTGCTAGCAAGACTAATAAAGAAGAAAAGAGAGAGGAATCAAATAGACGCAATAAAAAATGATAAAGGGGATATCACCATGGACCCCACAGAAATACAAACTACCATCAGAGAATACCATAAACAGCTCTACGCAAATCAACTAGAAAATCTAGAAGAAATGGATAATTTCCTGGACACTTACACTCTCCCAAGACTAAACCAGGAAGAAGTTGAATCCCTGAATAGACCAATAGCAGGCTCTGAAATTGAGGCAATAATTAATAGCCTACCAAACAAAAAAAGTCCAGGACCAGATGGATTCACAGCTGAATTCTACCAGAGGTACAAGGAGGAGCTGGTACCATTCCTTCTGAAACTATTCCAATCAATTTAAAAAGAGGGAATCCTCCCTAACTCATTTTATGAGGCCAACATCATCCTGATACCAAAGCCTGGCAGAGACACAACAAAAAAAGAAAATTTTAGACCAATATCCCTGATGAACATCGATGCAAAAATCCTCAATAAAATACTGGCAAACCGGATTCAGCAGCACATCAAAAAGCTTATCCACCATGATCAAGTGGGCTTCATCCCTGGGATGCAAGGCTGGTTCAACATTCGCAAATCAATAAACGTAATTCAGCATATAAACAGAACCAAAGACAAAAACCACATGATTATCTCAATAGATGCAGAAAAGGCTTTTGACAAAATTCAACAGCCCTTCATGCTAAAAACGCTCAATAAATTCGGTATTGATGGAACGTACCTCAAAATAATAAGAGCTATTTATGACAAACCCACAGCTAATATCATACTGAATGGGCAAAAACTGGAAAAATTCCCTTTGAAAACTGGCACAAGACAGAGATGCCCTCTCTTACCACTCCTATTCAACATAGTGTTGGAAGTTCTGGCTAGGGCAATCAGGCAAGAGAAAGAAATCAAGGGTATTCAGTTAGGAAAAGAAGAAGTCAAATTATCCCTGTTTGCAGATGACATGATTGTATATTTAGAAAACCCCATTGTCTCAGCCCAAAATCTCCTTAAGCTGATAAGCAACTTCAGCAAAGTCTCAGGATGCAAAATTAATGTGCAAAAATCACAAGCATTCTTATACACCAGTAACAGACAAACAGAGAGCCAAATCAGGAATGAACTTCCATTCACAATTGCTTCAAAGAGAATAAAATACCTAGGAATCCAACTTACAAGGGATGTAAAGGACCTCTTCAAGGAGAACTACAAACCACTGCTCAGTGAAATCAAAGAGGACACAAACAAATGGAAGAACATACCATGCTCATGGATAGGAAGAATCAATATCATGAAAATGGCCATACTGCCCAAGGTTATTTATAGATTCAATGCCATCCCCATCAAGCTACCAATGAGTTTCTTCACAGAATTGGAAAAAACTGCTTTAAAGTTCATATGGAACCAAAAAAGAGCCCGCATTGCTAAGACAATCCTAAGTCAAAAGGACAAAGCTGGAGGCGTCACGCTACCTGACTTCAAACTATACTACAAGGCTACAGTAACCAAAACAGCATGGTACTGGTACCAAAACAGAGATATAGACCAATGGAACAGAACAGAGTCCTCAGAAATAATACCACACATCTACAGCCATCTGATCTTTGACAAACCTGAGAGAAACAAGAAATGGGGAAAGGATTCCCTATTTAATAAATGGTGCTGGGAAAATTGGCTAGCCATAAGTAGAAAGCTGAAACTGGATCCTTTCCTTACTCCTTATACAAAGATTAATTCAAGGTGGATTAGAGACTTAAATGTTAGACCTAATACCATAAAAACCCTAGAAGAAAATCTAGGTAGTACCATTCAGGACAGAGGCATGGGCAAGGACTTCATGTCTAAAACACCAAAAGCAACGGCAGCAAAAGCCCAAATTGACAAATGGGATCTAATTAAACTAAAGAGCTTCTGCACAGCAAAAGAAACTACCACCAGAGTGAACAGGCAACCTACAGAATGGGAGAAAATTTTTGCAATCTACTCATCTGACAAAGGGCTAATATCCAGAATCTACAAATAATTCAAACAAATATACAAGAAAAAGACAAACAACCCCATCAAAAAGTGGGCAAAGGATATGAACAGACATTTCTCAAAAGAAGACATTCATACAGCCAACAGACACATGAAAAAATGCTCATCACTCGCCATCAGAGAAATGCAAATCAAAACCACAATGAGATACCATCTCACACCAGTTAGAATGGCAATCATTCAAAAGTCAGGAAACAACAGGTGTTGGAGAGGATGTGGAGAAATAGGAATACTTTTACACTGTTGGTGGGATTGTAAACTAGTTCAACCATTATGGAAAACAGTATGGCAATTCCTCAAGGATCTAGAACTAGATGTACCATATGACCCAGCCATCCCACTACTGGGTATATACCCAAAGGATTATAAATTATTCTACTACAAAGACACATGCACACGTATGTTTATTGCGGCACTATTCACAATAGCAAAGACTTGGAATCAACCCAAATGTCCATCTGTGACAGACTGGATTAAGAAAATGTGGCACATATACACCATGGAATACTATGCAGCCATAAAAAAGGATGAGTTTGCGTCCTTTGTAGGGACATGGATGCAACTGGAAACCATCATTCTTAGCAAACTATCACAAGAAGAGAAAACCAAACACTGCATGTTCTCACTCATAGGTGGGAACTGAACAATGAGATCACTTGGACTCGGGAAGGGGAACATCACACACTGGGGCCTATCATGGGGAGGGGGGAGGTGGGAGGGATTACATTGGGAGTTATACATGATATAAATGATGAATTGATGGGTGCTGACGAGTTGACGGGTGCAGCACACCAACATGGCACAAGTATACATGTGTAACAAACCTGCACGTTATGCACATGTACCCTAGAACTTAAAGTATAATACAAAAAAAGAAAGAAAAAAAAAAAAGAAATATGTCCAAGTTAACACAATTCGTAAGTGGCAGAACTAGGATTCAACCCAGACCTGTCCTGCTCAAAAGCACATTGTGTTAGAGGGAAATCACATATATTATTTGAGAAAGGGCATGATGATGGGTGGCTGTGGATGTGCCTGTAAAACCAAGAACTCACCTGTCATTTAGACAAAAGGAACCCAGTTTTCACTTTATGATTCACAAGGAAAAAAATACAAATTGGCAGATTGTTAATCCTGGATGAAAAAGAAATTGAATAACTCACAGCCTTGATGATTCCTGAACTCACTGGGGTGAGTGAGGAGAGAGGTCTTCCTCTCCCCAGGGCTGACAGTGACAAGAGGGATGAGGATTTTCTTTTGAATTCAACGTTTTCTGAATCATCTTTCTATACCCCACTGCACCTTGCAGCAGGCTTTGCAAATGTTAGGTGCTCAATACATATGTGTGGAAGGAAGAAAGGAGGGGAGGAATAGAGAAAATGATTTATGGAATGGCAAGAAAGAGCAGCAGGAAAAATAGAAAACAGCGTAGGCTCGAAGGGTTCATCACCCTTTCTCCTGGAAGACTTCATCTGCAGCTCCAGTCCTCAACACCTTTCTTCTTCTAATCTGCTCATAACTTTATTTCAGCAACATCCAGTTGTTTATTAGCACACACCAATTTATGTCTATTCCAGTATTTAACAAACAATAATTCACTGTCTATAGAAGATACTGTTATGTGATATCCTTTTATGCAGCTCTCTGCCTGTGTCTGCCCGATTAAAATGTAAAGTGATAATGGAAAGGAAATCTATTTTATTCTGCTCTATATTCTTCCTGTGCCCTTAGGGCAATCCTCCATTTATAAAAAGGGCTTAGTGAACGTTGGCTTACCAAACCAGCTTCCTTCTATGGGGCACTCTGTAAATCCTCCTAAAGACCAAGTGTTCTATTACCCACTGCTTGCTTCGGACATCAGAAATGAATCAACCCCACCTGACCCAGGCCCAGATGATGCTCACCTGGCAAAATATGGCAGCTCCCCTTTAAAGCTCTCTTGAGCCTGACAAGGTAACCACAGGAACATGCTTCCTAATCATTACCCAAATGCCTCAATAGAGCCTCCTCAGGAGGGGCCCAAACTGGAGCTCTAGCCTGTTTCCTTTAAGTGAGAGTGAAGCCTGGCTTTGAATGCAGCAAGAGTTCCTTGAAGCTTGAAGTGTTCAATTTTACTCCGCCATGCCCCCAGTATAATCCATTGAAAGGGCACTGTCCTTCAGGCCTTTCAGCTGGGCTGACAGCTGCCCGCTGATTAATTGACAGGTTAAAAAGATTGATTCCACATGTCAGAGCTGTAACCCTACCAGAACAATACAGCTGTCACTTGGGCTGTAAAACAGACGCTTACATTAGCAGTCCTGACAGAGCCGCGCACGGACACATGCACCTGCCTTTATGGAGAGCCTAAACACACAGCCACGCTGAGATTAATCATCTTGAAAGCAACCCCTGGAAGACCAAATAAATGTTTCCATGATGGAAATAGTGGTAGCAATGCCGCCTTGTCATGTTCTTGATCTGCAGGTGGTACCCAGTGGGCTCACCAAGAATGTGGGGGCCAAGGTGGGGCTTCAACAGTTGTCTGTGGTTACCGCCTGGCACCTCTAAGCCCCAGTCCTTTCAACATGCACTTGCATGCAGTTCCCTGTGGCCATAGACAGAGCCCCACCACTTGCCTAGAATTCTATCTCTCAGCACAGGACTCAGTCTCCCCAGGCCAAAATACACAAACCCCAACCCTAACCCTAACCCTAACCTCAGGCCACCATCATGCCAACATGTTTGTGGAATGATTATTAAAAACTTACTTTCATGAATACGTGCCCCTAACACAGCAAAAGACTGAAACGCAAACCTGTCAAAAACCGGGAGAGACTCCAGCAGCCTGGAGACAATGATCTTCCAGCCACGAAACATCTGGGAATACAGAGGACATCTGAACACGCGAAGGTTTTTCCAAAGCCTTTGTACACATTTGAATTGCCTGTGAGCAATTTCAAAAGAGAAATACCCCAACATCCTTCTTCTCTATTTTAAATCTGAATAGCTTGAAATTGTCACTAGATAATTCAAGTGGTTGGGCTAGACAGTCCCCAGGGAGAATTCCTCAGGACAATGCTGGGTCATCATGTCTCTGGAGTTAAACATGAACCCAGATCTCACATTTCTCTGAGAGCCTGGTGCCATCCGTCTCTACCCATCTCCCTCCAAACCTGTGCTGACCATCACAAAGATGCCCAGTGTAGATAAGGGAGCTGCTCTTCAGGTGACCATCCTGCCCTAGGGCAGCAGTGACAGCCCCTGGTCAGATTGATATCCCCACCTGGGTCTGGTCAGAGCACCCAATCTAGGGTATTACAATTTACAAATTTCACATACTCCAAATAGCCCACAATTTTCCACTCTGAAAATGGTGTTTCTAGAATAAAGGAAAGACTCCTGTTAAAGGTTTCAATGAAAATTCTCTGAGTCCCAGAGAGTAGTGGTCCCAGACTTAGCTGCATACCACAATCTTCTAAGAAATCTTTGAAAAATTCAGTTACTAGACCTCATGCTAGGGCTAGCGAATCAGAATTTCCAGATATAGGTTCTAAAAATCTACATTTTTAATAAGCTTCCTAGTTGATTCACAGCAAACAAGCATTCGATAACTACAGCTCACAAGTCCACTCAAACCAAAGACAAGGTCTCACCTGGCAACCTCTCTTCTACAAGAGGACAAGGCTCTGTCAAAAGGACTCTGGGAACATTTTTGTTGCCAAAAGTCCCAGGGAACATTCATGCTATGAAACACAGGGTAGAAAATTATCAGTGTCATGGAAGTACTGCAAGGTAGATAATAGAGAATACCTATATACTATCTATTAGTAATTTAAAACAGAATGCTTTCATAGCTTTTGGATAATTTTCTAAAATATGAAAATTCAGTTTTGATATATAGTTTTCTAAATTAGGTCATGTACATTGCAAAGGTAATATATGTTCATCATAACACATAAAAACATATGAAAGTTATGTTTAAAATATTAATATTCCCTCTCCCCATTCCCTAATCCAACCCATTTGGGTAAGCAATATTAATACCCTGGTGTGTGTTTTTCTGTATCTCTCTGCCTGCTCATATATGCACATACAAACACATACAGACCTATATAGGATACGGTGGTTAATTTTTAGTGTCAATTTGACTTGGCTAAGGGATGCCCAGGAAGCTGGTAAAAGATTAATTCTGGGTGTGTCTGTAAGGATGTTTCTAGAAGAGATCACCATTTGATCCAGTAGACTGAGTCAAGAAGATCCACCCTCACCAAGGTAGCGGGACATTATCCAGTCCTTTGAGGGTCTGGATAGAACAAGAAGGCAGGGGAAGTGTGAATTCACTTGCTCTTCCTAAGGTGGAATGTCCTTTTTTCCAGCCCTTGGATATCCAGGCTCTGGGTTTTGGGGCCTTCAGACTCATGGACTTTCACTGGCAGTGCCCCAGGCACTCTGGCCTTTGGACTCAGACTGAAATACACCAGCAGCTTTGCTGGTGCCTCTGCCTGCAAATGGCATTGGGTGGAACCTCTCAGCTTCCATATTCACAGGAGCCAATTCCTGTACTGATTCCCTTCTTCTATATTGAAATATATCATGTTTGTTTTGTTTCTCTGAAGAACACTAACTTGTATGCATGGTTTGGGGTCTCTTTCTTTTTATTTTTTTTTAATATGGTCATAGTATACATATTACCCTGCCACTTCTTTCAGGAGAATGCATTTTTAAAATACACCAAAAAGTCATAAAAAGCTCTTGTCATTGTTTCCTTCCATCCTCCAGAAACATCTCCCTACTGTTTCTTCTTCCAGTATCTGTTAGAGGACCACAGCTACTTTCCAGTGGGCTCTGCAGATGTCCTCCCATATGGCATCCACTTTTCCCACCCCAAAGCCACAGAATTGGAGAAGCTGTAGATAGGTCATAAGCCAGGAACACAATTACTGCTTCCTCTTTGTGTGAAGGCAAGCAGAAGATGATTTAAAAAAAGAGAAAACCTACCCATTTACTCTTCAAAAATAACCAGTCAACAACTATAGTGAAATAGAGAGGTAGGTTGGTAACCGACAGAATAAAAAAAAGTGCCTGCCTTTAAAAAGAAACAGTTTTATTGAGATATAATTGACTTATAACAACAAATCACGTACATTTAAAGTATACAATTTGATCAGTTTTGACATATGCACGCATTCACAAAACCATCATTACAATCAAGAGAGGGAATATGTCCATCACCCAAAAAAGTTTCCTCAATACCCTCTGTAATTTTAAAGCCCATATCCCCAGGAAATCAGCTGATCTGATTTCTGCCACCCTGGATTTGTTTGTATTTTCTATAATTTTAAATAAATGGAATGATACAGTATATATTCTTTTTTGATCTTTTACATTTTACTTGGCATAATTGTTTTGCGATTCATTCTATGCCATATATCAACAATTCATTCTGTTTTATTGCTGAGTAGTATTCTATTATATAAATATAACACAGTTTGTTTATCTATTCATTTGTTTATAGACACTTGGGTTGTTTTCAGTTTTTAGCTATTACAAATAAATCCGCTACGAACTTTATTATATACAAGTGTTTGTGCGGTATTATGAACCAAAGAAACTTAGAAACTGTTTTCCGAAGTGGTTGTATCATTACATATTCTCACCAGCAGTGTGTATATTTAATATTATTAGTATAAAAGACATGCAAATTAAAACCACAATGGAAAGCACCACTCATTGTTAGAATCACTAAAATTTAGGCCGGGCGCGGTGGCTCAAGCCTGTAATCCCAGCACTTTGGGAGGCCGAGACGGGCGGATCACAAGGTCAGGAGATTGAGACCATCCTGGCTAACATGGTGAAACCCCGTCTCTACTAAAAATACAAAAAACTAGCCAGGCGAGGTGGCGGCCGCCTGTAGTTCCAGCTACTCGGAGGCTGAGGCAGGAGAATGGTGTAAACCCGGGAGGAGGAGCTTGCAGTGAGCTGAGATCCGGCCACTGCACTCCAGCCTGGGCGACAGAGCAAGACTCTGTCTCAAAAAAAAAAAAAGAATCACTAAAATTTAAAAGACTGACCATACCACCATGAAGTTGCCTGTCTTAATAAGTATATGGTACCTATATGAGCTAGTGAACTTTCTGCAAGTCACAAAAGAAATTATTTTTGTGATTTTGTAGCACCATCTGATGTGTAGCCACATCCTGGAGAGTTAGTATGAGCAGGACACTGTGCCATGGGCTGGAATAAGAGAAGTACAATCTATTGTTTACAGAACACACCCAAAGCAGATGCTACTCAGTTCTGCTATTGATCTTTCTAAGTGATACATGAATGATGCAGACGATACCATCAGGATAACTTGTCTATCACTGGCATCTCTACAAAAGGAAATGGGGATGCCACATTCATCTCCAATTAACACCAACTGAGTGCTAATGACAGTACCGGTGCCACAGGACAGTTAAACTGACACACCTAAATCCACCCCCACCTGAATCTCTGATTCAAAGGGAAACAAAACGTGGATAAGTCAGCCACATAGGAGAAATTGTCCCCATGGAGGAGAGAAGGTCAGACACCAGCCCTGGCTCTCCGTCATCATTTTTCCAGCACTGGCTGCCCTTGAGCTCAGGTGCAGTCAGGAGGACTATCTTGTGATTTCTTCCCTTGGATTCTCCCATGTGGTATCTGCTTTTCCCACCTCAAAGTCACAGAGTTAGAGAACCTATAGATAGGTTATGTCACCTGGTCTCTGAATCTTCTCAACAACACAGATTGTCCAGGCAGTGCTCAGAGGTCTTCAGGGATGGGGTGTTTGCTACCTAGACAGCCCAGTCTATCTGGTCTTAACTTTTGAGTGTGGTGTGTAATAACATTTTCATATGTTATCTCATGCAGCTTACAGTTCCAGAAAGTTGTGTTACCTTGCCACCCTTCCCTCTGGTAGACAGCAGCCAAGGCTTTTTTTATTCCCTTAGCCTCAGGGAAGGAACAGCAGAATCAAAGAGTCAAATTTATGCCTGAAGTTTCAAAAGCTGAGGTCTAAACAATGAGGGAAAGATTGAAAAGACTGTGAGATTAGTCAAAGCCAGGTTCCCAACCCCCCCGACACACACACACAAAACAAAACAAAAAACAAAAAAAAGTAAATAAATGATTCGATTCTATCTTCTTAAATTGAGAGGAAGGAAACCATGGGTCCAAGAGAAAAGGAAGGAAATGTAGGTACTGGGAAGTTCCTAAAAAGAGACTGTTACCCGGGCCAGCTCTGGCCAGGATGACAGACTTTCCAGATTAGAGCAAAGGCAAAAAGATGCCTGTCCCCACCCCCACTCCAATACCCTCCAACTCTGTGATAGAGCCAAAGGGCCCAGCAAGACCCCTCAAAATTCCCCCCAACTTCTACCGACACAGAACTCTGTGCTGGAAGCAGGAGGGAAGGGAGGAGGGGAGGGCGCAGGCCGACGGGTCTGGACAACCTCACAGAGAACTCGTGTGTTCTCCACACAGCCACGAGTGGCATGAATGTGGCACAGCCAGCCAGCAAACAGGACAAGCTGGGAACAAAGAAGACCTTGCAGAGAGCTTCTTGAACTGAAGACCGAAGGCCAGATAGGAATGAGGACACCCCAATGGATGCCAACACAGACAGATGATGGTAATCCAGACAGAGGCTTCACCCCACCCAGCCTCTGCTCTCTGTTAAAATCCCTGCAACTTATCCACTACCTGGGGGAAGGTGAATGTGTTAGGCTTCAAATTGAGATTTGGTGTTTTTAGCCCAAGCACTGTGATATTACCATAGAATTAAATTTTGCTCAGTGTGGAGATTCCTTAAAGAACTAAAAGTAGAAGTACCATTTGATCCAGCAATCCCACTACTGGGTATCTACCCAGTGGAAAAGAAATCATTATATGAAAAAGATATTTGCACACACATGTTTATAGCAGCACAGTTCACAATTGCAAAAAAGTGGAACTATCCCAAATGCCCATCAATCAACCAGTGGATAAAAAAACAGTGGTATGCATGTACAATGGAATATTACTCAGTCATAAAAAGAAATGAATTAATGCCTTTTGCAGTGACCTGGATGAGATTGGAGCCTATTATTCTAAGTGAAGTAATTCAGGAATGGAAAACCAAACATCGTATGTTCACACTCTTAAGTGGGAGCTAAAATATGAGGGTGCAAAGGCATAAGAATGACACAGTGGACTTTGGGGACTCAGGGGGCAAGGGTGGGAAGGGGATGAGGGATAAAAGACTACAAATAGGGCACAGTGTATACTGCTCAGGTGATGGGTGCATCAAAATCTCACAAATCCCCACTAAAGAACTTAATCATGTAACCAAATACCACCTATACCCCAATAATCTATGGAAATAAAAGATTTTTAAAAAGTGACACTTGTGACTATTATCAATTCATATATATGTATATATATAATCATAATTGCTCATTTACAAATTAACATTTTTAACATTTGCTATAGAAAAGTTTTAAAAATTGTATTTCTTGTCCTTCTGGGTTTGTGGATTGAGGTTTGTGTCTGCTGTGACTATTGGGAAATATTGTCCTTTCAGGATAACATAGGTCTCCTCCTACTCCATCGATTGCTTCTAATTCTCTCCCTACCATCTGCAGACAAAGAGAACAAACCTTCTACATCAGCACTACTCAAAGGTTGGTGCATGGATAGATATGAGTTCATACACTGTTTGCTGTCTGACCTCCGTGAGCACAAAGATGAAAGGAACAGTTTCCGAAATGTTACAGCAATTGGATATTGGTCACCAAGCATGTGACCAGTGGACACGCCTTGTGGGACACAATATAGACACAATCAGATGTCAAACTTATGTGATAAGCGGATTGTAATGTGAGGCCCATGCTAGTTATAAACAATAAAACCGTGTATCAAATGACAAGAAGTTGGTTTTTTTTTAAACCGTTCCTTTGCCACAAATAACTGAAAATTGAGATGCACTATTTTACCTAACATTGCTGGAAATCCTCAAAGAAAGCAACTGAGACCCTCCCAGCCACCTCACTCTTTTCTCCTACAAGCTAAAGAATCAAGGTTCCTTTTGTGATGCTGCTTGTCATAGTTTCAGCCCCCTAAGAGCCTGGTCATTTAGTTCTAGCTGTTATCCAGGAAACTGGGATGGGGGCAGTGGAGGGGTGGGCCTAGAGCCAGAAGACTCCTGCTTCTCCTCAGTTTTTCTCAGTTTCCCAGCTCTAGAGATTCTCTTTGGAGAGATTCTAACCCTGCCTGGGTGGCCCCAGAGAAATGTGATTTGGGTCTGAACAGGCTCTGCCACAAGTCTCTTCAAAGCTTTTATGATGAGATTCAATACAGATATACAGATCAATTATCTTAAAAGCAGCAAGGAGGCCCATCAAATATTTCTAGCTTTAAACAGGTTTATTTCCATCTGCACTTATCTCTGCTATTTAAACTCCATTGCTTGCAGTTAATCTTATGTAATGCAGCATAAGAGGGCTTATTTACTTTCTAATGACATCAATTGGCCATAAATATTAGATATCCAAGGTTCGTTGAAGCTGTGGGGACAGTTTTCCATTCTTACTTGACATTTGACTATTTGCAGAGCTTTCTCTTCTGTTTGTTCTTGTGTGACTCACTTATCGGCTGTCATAGGCCCATGTTCGATTTATTTAAATTGAATGAATAAGTACATTAGGTGAGGCTGTCAGGAGGGGAGAGAATGGGAACTTATTGGGATGAGTGATAAGTCAACACACTGCAATAGAGATTCTCAGCAAAACTGCACAAATCAAAATGCTAAATGGAGGCGAGGAGACAGCCCAGGGCCTCCAAAGGTGGGTGTGTGAAAAGACCAGGCCCCTTTCCTCTGGGGACAGAAGATCTCTGGGTCTGGGATTACTGTAGACCTCATTAGAGCAGTGACAAAATGCTTCCAGCAGAGAGGGTTTTCAATCTCCAGATGATTTTGAACCCCTAAAAAAATTAAACTAGCCAATATCTGAATAGTTTTAGAGCCAAACATTCCATTTCACATCATCTATTAAATCCTCATAACTCTCCCTGCTCTTTTTCGTCATTTTGTAGTCCAGGATCCTGAGGCTCAGAGATCCTACAGCTCACCTGAGGCCACCGAACCCTGGAAGCTGCAGCCCCCTGAGCCCACTGCCTCAACTCTCTCCTCTCCTCTGCCACCTGGAAAGCAGAGTCCCATAGCCTGCCATTCTGCTGGTGCAGCTCTAAATACAGGGTAGTGCATCTCTTCCCAATGAGATTTCTCCCTGGCACAGATTTATCAACCAGCTACCTTGGTGAATTCACAGAGAGGATGGCGGCCCCTTAACAAGGAACTGCTAGATGGATGCCGATACGGTTTGGCTGTGTCCCCACCCAAATCTCATCTTGAACTGTAGCTCCCATAATTACCACATGTTGTGGGAGAGACCCAGTGGGAGATAATAGAATCATGGGGTGGTTTCCCCCATACTGTTCCCCTGGTTGTAAATAAATCTCACAAGATCTGATAGTTTTATAAGGGGCTTCCCATTTCACTTGGCTCTCATTCTCTCTTGCCTGCCACCATGTAAGATGTGCCTTTTGCCTTTCGCCATAAGTGTGAGGCCTCCCTAGCCACATAGAACTGTGAGTCCATTAAACCTCTTTTTGCTTATAAATTAACCAGTTTGGGGTATGTCATTATCATCACCATTAAACTGGACTAAAACAGATGCCTATGATTGGAGTTTTCTTCTCACTGCCCCTGCCCCCTGTCCATTTTTTAATACAGAATTCTTTGTTCTTTGGAGACCTCAATACCTAAGGCAGATTTATCCCTCAGTAAACTCTCAGCCTCAGCAAACACTTTTTGGGGATGTTAGAAGGTCTTTATATTTGGAAAGCTCACAACCTAGTAGGAGAGACCTACATTAATCCAAAGACTACACTCACAAATGGATACTTACAAACCACTCCTATTCTGTGGAATCACATGGTAAAGGGGAGAAGTGAAAAAGGGGCAGTAGCAGGGCATAGTTCACCCTTTAGCTGAGATGCAATTAACTGTATGAAGAACAGGAGAGTGCTTAATATATGAAGAGAAGGAAAACAATCTCAGATGGAGCAAAAGGCTTATGCAAGCACCCTGAGGTGTGACATGAACACAGCCCAGAGAACAAGCACAATGGCACAAGGTGAGGTTGGCCAGCTAAGCAGGGACTGGGCTGCAAAAAGCCTTCTAAGCTGCTCAGTCTTCTGGCCTTTATCCTAAGATCAACAGGAAAGCACTCAAGTTTAAAGCAGTGGTGCCAATGTGGTCAGATTTGCATCTTGAATAAAAGAAAATCACTCTGGCTGCAGTGTGGACAAGGAACAAATGAAAGACAAAGTGGATTTGCAAAAAATCAGTTAGGAAGAGGTGTAGCCGCTGAGCTGAGAGTGGGGGTAGCTCAGACTCGGTGGTGGTGGAGATGGAGCGCAGCAGGCAGATTCAGGAGCTCTTTAGTAAGTGGGACAGATACGACTTGGTGATGCATTAGGTACATGGGGTGAGGGAAAGGAATATCTCAATAGGAGCTGACTAGATATTGGTACTCAATGAGGTCCTTCCTCAAATAGGCACTAGGAAGCTCTCAAGACCTGTAGTAAAGTCTCCTAACAATATAATCCTACTACTCCAAATGATCCCATGAGGGCTGGGATCTCTCTCTCTCTTTTTTACATCAATGTATTTAAGTATCCAAAAGAATGCCTGGTAGGTGCTCAATAAATACTTGCAGAATCTCAGCTACTTCCATTCCTCTCTGCTCTGTACAGATCTTTGCAGCTGAAGGAACGTCGTCTTGTGGAGCTAAAATCTGTTAATAGAAACACCTGCAAAATTGTCTATCTCAAAATGTTTGTGAATGCCTCCAGTTGCCTAGGGGAAACTCTTCCTTATCTAGGGTGGATGGGGTTCATAGCTTCCTACTGGATACCTCTCAGGGGAGCCACTTGGCCAACAGTAATCTTCCTTCTCTGGCGAATACTACATACCCCAAGCCATGGTTGATTAACGGTTGGGGGCAGAGGGGTAGAAAACAGACACAGGCTGGCTCAGTACAATTCTCTCTTCCAAGACTTTGAAATCTGGGAGAGAGACATAAAAACTAAAAATAGTTGGAATCTAGTCCCTTTAATGATACCAATTTGTATAGAAGTCCTTTGAAGTCATCTTGCAAGTTTCCAAAACTGGTTGTTCAAGTCTTTCCATTATATCACATTAATTTCCATATCTTCCATTTTTTGGCTTAAACTAGGAAAATTTGGGGGGTTTTTTCTTCCCAAAATCAGGATAGGAAAATTTAAAAAACAAAAAATGTCAGGTAAACAGTGTCCAGAAGACTTACCTGGAAGCTATTCCTTTATTTTTTGTGTTTGTTTGTTTCCTGTTATCAACTATTCCCCTGACTTTAGTTGTCTTGCTGAGATTTTACTGTTTATTCCCCAATAAATGAGCATTATAAAGAGACTGTCTGCTGTAGCTAGAGATCTCGTGAACAGTTTCTGGAGGGTTTTTGTGGGTGGACTTTGAGAAACTCCGAGCTAGGGCTATAGTTTACCTGGTTCATGTTAAGGGAATGAACCTGTATTGTCCAAATGATGAGAACACTTAGCCCTGGACCAAAAGTCTTAGCAACAGAGCAGTAATTTGAGCCCAAACAAAATGCTTTGCTCAACTTATGTTTCCCACCTTTTGCCACACCCATCAGCATTTAAGTCCCATCAGCTGATTGACACAGTTTCATTTCCTTCTTTTTTTTTTTTTTTTTTTTGAGACGGAGTCTCGCTCTGTGACCCAGGCTGGAGTGCAGTGGCCGGATCTCAGCTCACTGCAAGCTCCGCCTCCCGGGTTTACGCCATTCTCCTGCCTCAGCCTCCCAAGTAGCTGGGACTACAGGCGCCCGCCAACTCGCCCGGCTAGTTTTTTGTATTTTTTAGTAGAGACGGGGTTTCGCCGTGTTAGCTAGGTTGGTCTCGATCTCCTGACCTCGCGATCCACCCGTCTCGGCCTCCCAAAGTGCTGGGATTACAGGCTTGAGCCACCGCGCCCGGCCCATTTCCTTCTTAAGAGATCACCAGTCACACGAGAGCCATAGTACCAGATGTAGACAGGGAGGCTCAAATTAGATCTCAGAGCCAGGGTTGACAGCATCATCGTGCATGAGGATTATTTTAGGAGAAGACACAAGCCAAATATTTATCAGCTAATAATGGCTGGGGCTGGTCTCCTCCCAGCCTCAGGAAGAGAGAGAGCTGTGCTGTCACTTTGAAGATGCAGCACTGATGGCTGCACCTCTGGGCTCTGACTCCAGGGCAGACAAAAGCCAGCGCCTCCCAGCTAGTGACCACGCAGCCACCACAGGGGAGAAGTGCTGGCGACCTGAGGCCCCGATAAACATGGTCCGTGTGACTGTGCAGGAATCAGAGGCACAACACCTAGTACCCCATATTCATGGGGGAGAAGAGTGGGAGAGAGGAGCACGAAAAGATAACAGTCTGGGAAAAATTAGCTTAGAAAAGATGGAATATGGAAGACTGCAGAGTCTTGCAACACCATTTGCAGATGGATTGGGCATTGAACATTCTTTGCAGACTGGGGTAAATGTACAGAATAAAGCACTAGGGAGGGCTGACCAGGGAGGGGGCTGACCCTTCTGACCATGTGCCTCCCTGTCTCTTCCCCACTAAGGCAGGCACTGTAGGATATAGAAAGCCATGCCCCATGTCCTAATGGGAGAGTGGACAAGACCTAGAGGGCATGCAGGGCGGATGTGGTAAGTTTCATGTGCGAGCGTGTCAATCCCAAGTGATAAGGGATCTTATCTTCTCTGCTCCTTCCATTCATCCCTTTGTCTCACCAGATGCTCAAACTTCCCTTCCCCAAACTGCAGGTCCCAGTTTTCACCTTCAGTAGCTGGTGACATTAGCTGCTGGGAAGTCCACCAAAGCCAGGAATTCCTCCACCCTTCCTCACAGGGGGATTTGGAGACAGGAAGCAAAGGAATCCATGTGTCTTGGGCAGCCCTCCCCACACCACCTGGAAATGCTGGCGCCTCCCCAAAGGGCTGCCTTTCCAAGAGCCAAGGAAATCCCAAAAGCTGTGGCTTCAGGCCACAAACAAGGCAGGAGATCTGGCTCTCCTCCCTCTGTCACTGGCTGAAATGCCCACCGTGGACTTGGGACTGCCTAAGCCAGGCTCAGAAGCGACCCTTAGCATCCTCCAGAGCCCTCCCTTACCCACCTGCTTCCCTGCAGAGCAACACCACTGACAAGGGACTCTTTCCTTCTCGCCCCCTGGAAGCAGTCAGGCCGTGCAAGGACGGGCACCCCAGCAAGGGGGGCTCAGGATCCGAGCCAGTCAAGTGCAGACAATCTTGGGAGACAGATGGCCAGGCGGATGGGCCGGCAGATAGAGGCTCCTGCTCCTTGTCAAGATGACACTCAAAAGTACATCCCCGTCATCGCGGGTTGTCAGTGGTGTGTCAGCGCGAGATGCCGTGTGTGTTTTTGGGCACTCTGTGAGTTTGGAAGGCTGAGCTGGTTCCCACTTCCATAGCAACGACAAAATTCCAGCCCCAGACGCAAGTCTCTGAGTTAGTGTCAGACATGGGTAGGGGGGCAGCAGGCAGAGAGGGGTGTCACTCCCAGCAGAGAGCAGCGCTGGAGTGGCGAGCATGGGCAGGAGGCAGTTTTCTGGAAGTCTGTGGGGAGACCGTGTGTGGGCACAGAGTAACAGAAGGCAGGAGCTAATGGCTGAGCTAACGGGAAATGCAATCTGTCAGCTTGAGTAAGCTGGGGAGTCGGGGTTTCCTGAGCCCTGGTACCTTCCAAGACCCCTGAAGGGACCTCTGGGTGTTCAGAAGAAAATCCAGGTGGGTTCAAACTTTGTGAAGTCTGGAGTAACTGATGTTCTCATGGAATGGAATATGGAAGGGGAAAAATATAATCTCCAAAGCTAGTAATAAGACACACACAAATTACCAGATAGATTTGTCCCTCCTTGACTGAGGGAGCTAAATTTCTCCTGACTCTCTGAAAATAAGTTCATCCACTCATGGATGGCTGACACATTGTATATCTGGAGAAAAAAAGATTGGGGTAACGGCCCTTTCCCAATTTCTTCTTCCCCTGTCCCCCTTTCTCTGGTTAATCACGAAATCTCTGAATCTTGGCATTGAATAGATTACAGAGCCTCTTTCTAGGCTCAGTTCTGTCGACCACTAGCTATGGAATCCAAGTTAAGCTACTTTCTCTCCCGAGGCATCCATTTTCTCATCTGTAAAGAGAAAGTCCTGGGCTGGGAGGATGACTTGCTACATGAACTTGAACGTGGGAGTGGTAGCAAGGGATCTGCTCCAGTCACTGAAAGATCAAGCTGTCCATAGTCCTTGGGGTAGGCTGAATAATGCCCCATATCCTGAAGATGTTCATGTTCTAATCTCCACAACCTTACATGGCAAAAAGGACTTTGTAGTTGTGATTAAATTAAAGGTCTTGAGATGGGGAGATGAGCCTCCTTTATCCAGGACAGCCCAGTGTAATCACAGGAGTCCTTATATGTAAAAGAAGGAAACATGAGAAGCAGAGGCATAGAAGTTGTGATGATTGAAGCAGAGGCTGGAGTAACAGCATTACCAAGCAAAAAATGTTGAGAAGCCAATATGAGCTGGAAAAAGCAAGGAAGCTACTTCCCTGGAGCCTCCATAGGGATCACAGTCTTGCAAACACCTTGATTTTAGCCCAGTGAGATGCATCTTGGACTTTCACCCTTGAGAACTGTAAGATGATAAATCCGTGTTGTTTTAAGCCATTGTGTTTGTGGTTACAGCAGCAATAAGAAACTAACACATTCCCCTGCAACACAGCCTGGCCTGAAAACCTTCCTCTCTTGACCTAGTTTAAATACTGTGGGTGAAGGAATGTGCTAAGTCGGGTGGAGTTCTTTGCATTTCTCCAAAGCTTCTAGCAATGTGTTGGGCACACAGGAGTCATTAAGTCAGTATTTGTCAGTTTGGTTTGATTTGGCAACAAGAGACGAAAATGGTTTGGTGGTCTGGCATTGCCAAAGCTCTTGAGCAAGCATAAGAGTGAACCCAAGCATGAGAGGCCACTTGGTAGTGAGCTCCCACGTGTTTAAGGTGCTCATTGTGGAACAGGGTGAGGCCATTCTCCACCTTGATGTTCATGTGTCATCAGCATCCAGGAAGCCCCCAAGCCCACCTCAGCTGCATTGACTGCAGCTCTCAGAGTCCTTCCCAGAGCCCTTTGTTGCTAAATAGAAAGCTCCTTGCAGTAGCTCATGGAGACAAGTTAAACAGTAGAGAAGTTGAAAAATGAGAGAACATTACCCAATCGACATTCTTCCAGCAAACATTTCATGAGTCCTGTGCTAGATTCTGGGGATAGCAAAATGAATAAAACAGTCCCGACACTCAAGGATATTACAGGTTATCAGAGTGCACAATCATAAAATCAAGTAATTAGGAGGCAAGATTTTATATACAAAGAGCTTGTGGGGGTGAGAGAAGTGACATTTGAGCTGGGCTTGAGGAAGGATTCCTCTATCTAGAGAATCAGACAGACAGAAAGAAAAAACTAAGTAAATCATTTGCAGTATAAAAATATGCTAGAGCATTCAGAAAACTAGGAATAAAAGGAATTTCCTCAACATAATAAAGGGCATTTATGAAATAAAAATACAGCCACCATCATACTTAATAGTGAAAGACTGAAATCTTTCCCCCAAAATCAAGAACAAAGCAAGGATGTTGGCTTTCACCGCTGCTGTTTAAAATTGTACTAAAAATTCTAGCCAAAATAATTAGACAAAAAAAGAAACAAATGGCATCCAAATTGGAAAGGAATAATTTAAACAACTTCTATTTGCAGATTACATAAACCTAGATAGAGAAAATTCCAAGACTCCGTAAGAAAACCAGTAGGGCTAATAAAATAAACTCAACAAAGTTGCAGACTACAAGGGCAGCACACAAAAATGAGTTGCATTGCCATACACTAACAATGAATAATCCAAAAGGGAAATACTGACAGTAATTCCATTTATAATGGCATCTAAAAGAATCAAATATCCAGGAATAAATTTGGCCAAGGGAGTAAAAGATTTGTACACTGAAAACCACAAAACATTACTGAAAGAAATTAAAGGCCTAAAAAAATGGAAATAGATCCTATGTTCATGGAATGGAAATCTAATATTGTTAAGATGTCATTACTACTCGAAGTGATCTATGGATTCAATATAATACCTAGTAAAATCTCAACAGCTTTTTTTGGCAGAAATGGAAAATTCAATCCTCAAATTCATATGACATTGTAAAAGACCCTGAATGCCCAAAATAATCTTGAAAAAGAAGAATCAGTTTGGAAGATTCAGACTTCCCAATTACAAAACTCACTATAAAGCTACACTAATCAAAACAGTGTGGTAGTAGCATGAAGATAGACATATAAACCAATGAAGTAGAATTAAGAGTTCCGAGATAGACTCATACATCTACAGCCAATTGAATTTTGACAAGGTTTCCAGGTCCATTCAATGGGGAAATAATAGTCTCTTCAACAGATGGTGCTAGGACAGTTGGATTTCCACAGGCAGAGAAGAAAGCAATTGTACACTGCATTCTCATATCATATGCAAAAATCTCATAAGATATGCAAAAATTAACTTAAAATGGATAAACAACCTAAATTTAGGAGCTAAAACCACACAAGGTTTAGAAGAAATCATAGGAGCACATCTTCATGATCTCAGTTTTGGTAAGAGTCTTAGATGTGACACCAAAAGCATGAACAACTAAAGAAAAAATAGATAAATTGAATTTCCTCAAAGTTAAAAACTTGTGCATCAAAGGACACTACCAAGAAAGTGAAAAGGCAACCTAAAAATGGGAGAAACTATGCTCAAATTTTTATATTTAATAAGGATTTAATACTCAGAATATATAAAGAACACTTACAATTCAACAACAAGAAGAAAGACTATCCAATTTAAAAATGGACAAAAAATTTGAATAGACATTTCTTCAAAGAAGATATAAAAATGGGCAGTAAGGCCGGGCGCGGTGGCTCAAGCCTGTAATCCCAGCACTTTGGGAGGCCGAGACGGGCGGATCACGAGGTCAGGAGATCGAGACCATCCTGGCTAACACGGTGAAACCCCGTCTCTACTAAAAAATGCAGAAAAACTAGCCGGGCGAGGTGGCAGCGCCTGTAGTCCCAGCTACTCGGGAGGCTGAGGCAGGAGAATGGCGTAAACCCGGGAGGCGGAGCTTGCAGTGAGCTGAGATCCGGCCACTGCACTCCAGCCTGGGCGACAGAGCGAGACTCCGTCTCAAAAAAAAAAAAAAAAAAATGGGCAGTAAGCACATGAAAAGTTGTTCAACGTTATTGGTCATTAAGAAAATCAAAATCAAAATCAATGGCCTAGATACCATTACACATTTACTAGAATGGCTATAATTTTTAAAAAGTGAAATATAACAAGTGTTGATGAGGTAGTGGAGAAATTGGGACCCTTATACATTGTTGGTAGGTATGTAAAATGATGCATCTGCTATCCAAAACAGGTTGGTGGTTCCTCATAGTTAATCACAGAATTACCATATGACTCAGCAATTTGACTCCTAGGTACACATCCAAAAGAATGAAAAACAGGCATGCAAACAGATGTTTGTACACTAGTGTTCATTGGAGCATGATTCACAAGCCAAAAGGTAAAAACAACCCAAGAGTCTATAGACAGATGATTGGATAAACAAAAAGTGGTATATTCACATAGTGGAATATTATTCAGCCATAAAAAAATGAAGTTCTGGTACATGCTACAACATGGACAAATTATGAAAACATTATTCCAAGTGAAATAAGTCAGAAACAAAAAGACAAATACTGTATGACTATACTCAAATGAAGTATCTTGAACGGGCAAATTCATAGAGAGAAAAAGGAGAGATTACCATACCCTGAATATATTATTGCTTCATAGGTATAGAGTTTCTGTTTGGACTGATGAAAAAGTTTTAGAAATAGATAGTGGTGAAGCTAATGCAACATTTGGAATATAATTAATACCATTGAATTTAAAAATGATCAAAATGAATGGAAATTATTATGTTATATATTTACTGTGATTAAAAATAAAAATAAGAAAAAGTATATTGGATTTGGGGGCAGAAGGCAGAAGTAAAAGAATATATGACCTGGAAGAGCCAAGTGTATGCTTGGTGGGGATATGGAAAGAGAGGATGGCCTCAGTCAGGCTGAGGTCAAATTGTGAATAAGTCTAAGAGCCCTGCTAGAGAATCTGGACTTCTAGAGGGTGCAATGTATTTAACTGTTGTTGTGTTGTTACTTTTATTTTAGCTTGGAGAACTGTTTGACTTGTAGAGGAGTAACAGGCCTAGAGATCACCACACAGCAGTTACAAAAGCACAAACAAGAAACCTCAAGAGCCTAATGTATGGTGGTGGTGATGGGGCAGAGGGAGAGGAGGGCTATGAGAGGGTAGCAGAGGCTGAATCCTTACGGTTTGTGGCACAAGAGAAGGATGAGGAAGGGCAAGGAGTTGAGGATGACTCTACATGATTCCAGTCCACTGCCTTGCTCTTACTTCAACATGCCTGTGGCTTAGAGAGATTGGGTGGCTGGAACAACCACAAATGGCTAGTGAGATGCAGAACTAAGGATCAAATCCAGGTTTCCTGACTCTCGGCATCTTTTGCTCTTACAGTCTCATAATTAAAGTTTTAATTTTATTTTAAACCCCTGCATACAATGTAATCAGTTTGGGGCTGGCGAGGTCCTTTGGTTTTCTGCCTGACCTTATTTTTGTTTCTGACTCCTCCAAGCCACTGCACTCCATGGGATCACTTGCTTGGGGAAGGGAATTGTTCCCAGCTCAGCTGCAGCTCTAAAATGTCTCCTTGTCCCTTGACCCTTTGTTCTCTTGCTTGTGGACTTCCTATTTCCCCTACCCAGAAGAGAAGAGTGAGCTTAGCCGGGTCCAGGAGAAGTATGTAGATGGTTGTAAATTAATTTCCATGGTTTCATCATTATTAATCTTGTCTGGGTACATGATTAGAGGCCAATGACATACTAATTAGTCACTGTAATTAGCAAATGTCAGAGAGGGTCCAGGGGCTCCATGGGTTAGACACAAGGGGTTGCCTTTGATAGTGGGATCATTCAAGGCCAGCCTGCCTCCTGTCACATCCATCTTTATTTGGCTCATCAACCCACCCAAGACATATTGTGTATGTCTTACAGGTTTACCTCCTTCTCAATGTAAATAATTTCCTTATGTTTATTATTTGTAAATGAAGACATCAAATAATTTGATGGGTGATGAGTTAAATAGTGGAACAGAAAATAATAAGAGGGCAGAGCTTGTAGGGAGTCCAGAAGGCAGGAAAATTGAATCCATATCTCAGCCATGCCCAGGCTGTTGTGCAGCCTTAGGCAATTCACATCACATGCCCACCAAAGCAAGGCCTGTTTGCTGGATCTGGAAGTGGGAGAGTGGGCTTCTCTCCAGTGGTTGCTACTTGATGTACTACCCCTCCACTCCCTATCTTCCTTACTCCGATTTATTTTTTGCCATATCTGTATCATATATCATCTGATATATTTACTATTTATGTTTATTATCTGCCTTCCCATACTAAAATCTAAGCTTTAAGAAGCCAAAGGGTCTCTGAAATTTTTGTTCCCTACTATATCCCAGTCTCTGGAAGTGTGTCTATCACATATTAGTCACCCAATAAATAATTGTTGAATGAATGGAGGCATAAATAAATGAAATTCTGGGAGAGTGCAATCTAGAAACAGGTTTTGTAGCTACCTGGAATGTCATTGCCTTGCATGCTACACTAAATCATAGCCTATCATTGATCCCTCACAGAAGGATGACAGGGAAGGGGAAAGAACCCCAACCAGCACAGGACAATTACAAAGGGCACAACCTCTACATATTTGCAAACAGATAAAATCCCTCTCCTTATTCCTTTATACCTTTTCTCAAGCTTGACTCAAAATGACCTCAGTTTTATTCCATTCCTTGGTTTTATCCTCTTCATCACTATCTGAGCAATTCAGCTCTAGTGCACACTCTAACCCAACCAGAGGATCTTACAAATCTTTAGACCCTGGAAGTTTCTGAATCCATGGACAACCTTCCACCTCAGAAAGCCTGACAGACACCAAGTTAACAGCACAATCTCCGTTTGAATTGTTTATTAAGCAGACGCTATGTTCACCCTCCCAGGTAAAGGATATGCCAAGTGCCAGAAATATCAGCCAATTGTCACGCTATCCAGAAAAGCAGGCAATGGCTGATAGCTTTCCTAGGAAAAAGATAATAGAAAATCAGTATCAGTTTCTCCTAGATCGCAATGGATATGTTGGCAGGAAAAAAAATGGAATGAACCAATGAATGACAGCATCAAATGCAGATCACTTCCTCCACATGAAAGGATGGTGGGTCTCCACTTTCACAAGCATGGACTGTGCCCACCAGAATCACAGGAAGCAACTTCACTTCAGTCTAACCCAGCAATGGTTTTGAAGTGAGCTTGTACCACTCAACAGTAAGAAATTCTGCCAGTATGTTATTGCCTTCAAGTTCCATATAGTTTCATGGCATCTTGTGGCTGTTAAAAAAGTGACCCAACTTATACAGCTGTTGGACAGCTATCTCTGTCTAAGATGCTTTTCACATTTTCAAAGAACCAGAACCTTTCCTCCAACTAAGTTTTTTCTAAAAGCACAAGCAATAGTTCGGGGGAAAGGGAATCTAAAGAAGAGCATGTAGATTTCTCTCTATGTTTCTAAGGAAGAAATCAACGTTGTAAATAAAGTGGAATAAGTATATTCTAAGTATCCATCATATTGATGTAACACATTACAAATCATGAGGCAGTTTTTACAAGCATTATTTCATTGATATACATATAAGCTAAGTAAGGTAGGAAGACATAATTATATTCATGTTATAGAGAAGGAAATTGAGGCTCAGAAAAAATAACTAATTTGGCTACATTCACATAACTGGCTTAGAATGCAAATCAAGACTCCATCGTAATTTTGAGATGTTAAGTACATTGTTCTTCCCACCATGTGTAGCTGTGCCTCCGTTCAACACCACTTTAAGACAATACATTTTCTGTTTAAACACATTATAAGATGGTCTTTAACAATGCAATATAGATGGGATATTAGCTGAAAGCCTGCAGAATTTAGATGCAAATTGCATATTAGTGTCAAATCAGCTTGCCACAGGGACTTCTTACCAGGCAAGGCTGGTGACAGGGCCTGTTCTCTCCTTCCCTTTGCAGAGTCAGTCTCTCCACTCTGCAGGAGGGGTTTTGGTGTGTACAAAGAGAGGCCTGAGTGCCAGACAGCACTGTTGCAAAACCAAGAGGATCAGAAAACTCAGTGAAACCTACAGGACAACTTTAGGGGCTGCGACAAATTGGTCACACTGCAGTGCCTGTGTCAGGCTCGCCTGTGATGAAGTCCACTCTTGTCAGTTGTTCACTGCCTGGCCTTAACAAGCTGTCTGACTCTTCTGAGCCTCAGTTTGCTGAGTTGCAAACAGGGGTATAATTTTGCCTATCTCAGAAGTGTATTGTGATGCTGAAGTGATAGCACTAGGCATTCGTTCTAGAACACAGATGGTGCTGGAGACGTAATAATGTCCTTGCTTACTTCTTATGACCAACAAAAGCAAGGAGATGGAAACCGACAGAAGCTTGGATTCTTATTTTCCAACTTGTTCATTGGAGTATCCAATTCTTATCCCTGCAGCCCAGTGGCTGGCTTATAATATGAGTTCTGTCTATGTCTATTGAACCAAATTTGTAGAAAGAGTGTCTTATCTCTATAGCCATCTCCCTGCCATCATCCCAACAATCAACAAGTACCAAGGGGGAGGGAGCTTCAGGTGGCCTCTACTTTGGGGCCTGCAATAAAAATGAATCGGGCCTGGCGTGGTGGCTCACGCCTGTAATCCCAGCACTTTGGGAGGGCGAGATGAGTGGATCACCTGAGGTCAGGAGTTTGAGACCAGCCTGGCCAATATGGTAAAACCCAACGTCTACTAAAAATACAAAAATTAGCCGGGCATGGTAGTGGGCACCTGTAATCCCAATTATTCCGGAAGCTGAGGCAGGAGAATCGCTTGAACCTGGGAGACGGAGGTTGCAGTGAGCCAAAATCATGCCATTGCACTCCAGCCTGGGCGATAAGAGTGAAACTCCATCTCAAAAAAACAAAAAAGAAACAAAAAAAAACAAAAAAAGAAGAATCAACAGGCAGGCCTCCTGTCTCTATCCCATTTACAGCATGGCATAGTAGAAAGAGCAGTAAGCTGGGATCACAAAGCCTAGGTTCTCTGTAGCTGTGCCCCTTGGACACATAAAGCCTCAGTGTTCTCATCTGTGAAAAAGGAGTCATAATCTCTGCCTCCCTGGAGACGGTGTGTATGGAACCATGACAAAGTAGAAGACATGAAACGCAACAGTTGGGTGAGACACTAAGAAAACTAACGAGGCTGGGTTTGTTTACAGGGTCCCACTGGGGGCTACTGTGTGCTATCCTCCCCTTGCTGGCTCCAACTCCTACAGACCCTTGGGCGTCTGTTTCTCCAAACCCTGGAGCTTTGGCAAAGGGCTCTGAAGCCTACCAGGAGAGACTGAGGGGAGCCCACAGTGGGAGAGCAGCACCTTTCTAATGAGCCAATAAACAGTAGATTTATAAGTCAATAAACATGGGCCGATTGAGAGTGCAGGCTCCCAACTGCCCCCGTGGGAGGGGACCTCGCTCGGCTCCACATGTGGCACCCTCTGAGGAGGGTGGGAGTGTGGGGGCGGGGAGCCGGCCCAGCACTTGCAGGCAGCCCTGAGCTGCATCTCTCTCCTCCACTCCACTGTGCTTATTCTCCGCAGTGAGCCCCTAGCTCCTGCTGGATCAGAGCCTCTACAGGGTGGAAAGGGAAACTGAGACAGGTAACTCAGACCAAAATAATGCTGCAGCAGAGCAGGGATTTGAGTTCCTGTCTAAGTCTATAGACATAATCCACCATAGAAGCACAAAATCCACCATAGAAGCACAAAATCCACCATAGAAGCACAACTATCCCCAGTGTCCTCACCTGAAGTGGAAGCAGCAAATGAGAGCCGTGGCCGCACCAGCGAAGGCTGAGCATTCGCGAACTCAGAGCCAGCTTCAGGGTGCGGAGAGCAGCCAGCAGGGCTCCGGGCTGCTGCTCAGAGCTGGGCGGCAGGCAGCAAATGCCCCCTTGCCAGGAGACATGCCCTCTGATGAAGACCCATTCTTCAGAGACCCTGCAGACTGCAGCTATGCTGTCACTAAAAAGCAAATTTATAACCCAAGAGTTGGATAATTTAAGCAAGAACCGGGAGGAGCTAAAATCTCTATCAGTAAAAATACTTTTTTCTCTCACCAAAAACTGAACCACCACCGCCTCTACTCCCTTCCCCCACCACATCCCGTTTCTTTAAACGGAGAACACCCATAGTGCAATTAAAATGACTTTTTGGAAAAATTGGATTTCTAAGCAATCTGCAGTTGGAAACAGGTGTTCCTGTCGTGGGGTAAAAGGTGCCCAGCTGCTCCCGCATCCCCTCCTGCCTCCCTCTGTTCAGGGTTCGGGCCTGATGTGAGCCTGGCTGCTGCTGTACTGCATGGGGGATGGTTGTCATCTCCAGACACTGACTTCAGGGGCAGCACCCAGCATCCTGCCACCACGGAGCAGGGCAGGCAGCGGCGCCAGAGCCAAGCTGGGGCGTGCAGTGCACCTGCCTGTCAGCCGGCTGGGGTGCTGAGGCGTCGCATCAGAATTGCAGGATGCAACACATCTGCCTGCATGTCAGCCGTGGGGCGAGACGCAGGCAGCTGATAAGCAGGCCATTTGCTCCTTTTTAGTGGAGGAAGGGGATGTAGAGTAATGTAGTGTAACAGCAGCAAAAAGCACAAGCCAGCAAGAAAGCCTTTCTTCAAAACCTTCTTAGCTTTCAACCCATCAATTCAGCATATTGTTAAATCCAATGGAAAAAAAATAAATCCGAGAGGGTGGGAGAGCAGTGTGTGCTGGAGACTTTAATGCAGTCCAGCCTCCTACTCTATGAGACCTTACATGGTTACCCCTCATCAGGCTGCTGTATCCAAGTGGTTCTGTTAACCCAGGTGGATGAGACCAGGAAGGAGCTGGTCACGTGGCCATCACAGCTTCATGGCTTTCCTGCCTGTCCTCCCCCACCCCCTGCCCAGCCTGCAGGGATGTTTGGCGTTTCGCTCAGTGTGGGGACATCACGGGCATTGCTGAGAGGTGGTCGAGAGAAGGCCAGGTTCTTCAGCTCGAGCTCCTCTTTAAATAGTAGTGAGGGGCAGGCTGGTTAACCTTGTTCTCCTCTGGAGGAAGCCAGCCTCAGTGTCTTTGTCTTCTTTGTCGCCTGTATTCTATATAAGAAGAGTGTCCCAACCTTCTTTGCAAGCTGTGTGCAGAAAAGAGACACAAAAAGGTGCCAGTTTTGCAAAAAGGTGGAGTTGCTAGCTGCCGACAGGGTGGCACAATTGCACAGGTCCCAGGAAATCTCAACACCAGATGCCCTGCAGACCCAAAAATCTTGTCCCTCATCCAATGACCAATTGCTTGAAATTCCACCATGCAAAGCTCATTCTTTTGTTTTGGGATCCAGTTGGCCAGGAAATGCCTCCAGTCATCTGGGATGTTTAAACGTCAGAGAGAATAAGCATAGGTAATCTTTACTTGAGATTTTTCTTGAGATTAAAATAAAGGGGAAGGGGGTCTCCTAAGGAATGAATTAAAAGTAAAGGGGAAGGGACTCCCCTAAGGAATGGATAACCAGCAAGTGCTACAGGCAGAGAAAACCTCCCCCTTGTCTTGGCACAAAGGACAGAGATCTCTGTGGTTTGCCTTAGAGAAGCAAAACTGGCCCTTGAAGTGGTTTGAGGGAGCTGGGGAGGACTAAGGGTCAGGGAAGGGGAAAGTGACAATAAAGTTGCCAAAAAAAAAAAAAAAAAGGCACTCAGCACAGCAACAGGCCTGGAAAACCCCTCACCCTGCTGTCTTTGGTAGGATATATGGACTTCCGGAGCCACCTAGTTGGGGTTAGCCCCGACAAAGCTCTCAGCCACCCTGGGCACTTGCTCACGTATGGCCTGAGCTAGATCCTCTCTTTCCTTTACTGTGTCTCCGTATAGAATAATATGCGATTAATTGATTTTCTGTCACTCTTTTAGTACAGAAAATTAATTTCAGAGCAACCTTGTTTTCTCAGGGTATGAATCCTCTACACGCAGAGTAATCCAGCTCCTCCATTATTCATGAGAGAAAATAGTGATGGAGTGTGCACAGAGGCCGCCCCAAGGCCACAAAGTGATAGTCTGTGTTACTGATACAACAATATTCCACTGGTGCCTCTAAATAATTCACATCTACAACTCAATTTGGGCCTGCGTGCTGCTCAGGATGTGGCTGGGGGAAGCATGGCTGGGAGATTTGGGAGATTCTCAATGACAAGGAAGAGGGGAAGCAGGCAGGGCCTCCCGATGCCATCCTGAGGCTGGCGAAGGAGTGGTCTCCTGGGGCCTGAAGCTACAGCCTGTTGCTACAGTCCCGGGTCCCCTTCATGGCAAAGCTCACACCTGTTCTGTGAGACAGTTAAGAGCTTCTCAAGGAAGACACAAAAATGGCCAACAGGTACATGAAAAAAATGCTCATCATCACTAATCATCAGGGAATACGCACACGCAAACCACACTGAGAGATGATCTCACCCCAGTCAGGATGGCTATTATCAAAAAGACAAAACATATAATAACAATGCTGGCAAGAAATCAGAGAAAAGGAGACTCTTATACGCTGCTGGTGGCAATGTAAATTAGCACAGCCTCTATGGAAAACAGTATACAGGTTCCTCAAAGAACTAAAAATAGAACTAAAAATAGATCCAGCCATCCCCCTACTGGGTATTTATCCAAAAGAAAGGAAATCAGTATGTCAAAGGGACACCTGCAGCCCCATGTTTATTGCAGAACTGTTCCCAATAGCCAAGATATGGAAGCAAACTGAGTACCCATCAATAGATGAATAGATATGGAAAGTGTGGTATATATCACAATGGAATACTATCCACCCATAAAAAAGAATGATACCCTGTCATTTGCAGCCACATGGATGGCACTAAAGGTCATTATGTTAAGTGAAATAAACCAGGCACAGAAAGACAAATATTTCCTGTTCTCACTCACATGTGAGGCCTAAAACATTGGTCTCATGGAGGTAGAGAGTAAAACGATAGTTACCAGAGGCTGAGAAGGGGGTGGGAGGGGGTGAAGAGAGGTTGATGAATGAGTGCAAGCATACAGTTAGGTAGAAGGAGTAACTTCTAATATTCAGTGCAGAGTATTAATAACAATGTATTGTATATTTCAGAATAGCTAGAAGAGATTTGGAATAATACCAACACAAAAAAATTGGTAAGTGTTTGAGATTGTAAATATCTCAAATTCCCTGACTTAGTCATTACAAATTCTATGCATGTATCAAAATATCATATACAGCCCATATATAAGTATAATCATTATGTATCAACAAAAATAAATAAATAAGAAACACATCATGAGACTGCTGAGAGAGAAATGTGAGCAAACAGGTGGAGCTAGCTGCCGGAGAAGCTGGGCAGGACCCACAGACATCAGATTCAGCTCATCTCTTACTTCCAGTTTTAAGGATTCTGCCTACTTTGTTTTGTTTATTTGAAACCTAGCTGTTCATCAAGCCCTTTATCTGCAGCATTTGTAAAAAGTGCAGATTCCTGTACCCAACCCAGACCTACTGAATCAGGAGCTCCTGGAAGTCTGTCTTTTGAACGAGTTCCCAGGTGATTCTTCTTATGTGGTTGTTCTCACAGGAACTGCTGGACTAGATGATACCCAACGGCCCTTCCAGTTCGGACATCCCCTGATGATTTTAAGCAAGAAAATGGTGAACCCAAGCCTGAGAAAGGAAGGGCTGTCTCATAGGACTGTCAGTAACCAATGGAACAAGTAGATCACCCTATCAGCTAGGGAGGAACAGAGGGAAAGAAATAAGGCCCAACATACAACAGAGCTCATCAACCCTGCTGTCTTCTCTCTCAAGACTGAAGCCCGAGAAAAGACGTGGGTCCCCGATTGCTTCCAAAAAACGTCAGTGGCCCACACGCCATATCCAGGTCATCTTGAAATGGGCATACGTGGTAGGAAGGATTCTAAGATGACCCCAGATTCACACCTACTACTGTCCATGCACTGTGTAATCCCTCCAGTTGGGTTTGGGCAGGGATGGAGAATACGATGGCTCTGTGTCCCAAGATTAAACTACTAATGAGTTCACTCTGACATAACCAAAGGCAGGATTTGAACCTGAGGGTGCTTCCAGTTGCCAACAGTGACCTCTAGCCAACAACCAGCCAGAAAACAGGGACATCAATCCTACAACCACAAAGAGATGAATTCTGCCAACACCTGAATATGCTTTGAAGAAGACCCTGAGCCTCAGATGGGATCACAGTCCTGCTGACACCTTGATTTAGCCTAGAAAGACCCTGAGCAATGGACCCAGGTGCCTGGTCTCCTGACGCATGGAAACTGTGCATCAGGCGATCTGTTAGGCAGCAAGAGAAAACCAATTTCACATGCAATAAAATAAAAACAATGGCATGCACATGCCCTTCACAATTTGCAAAGTGATCATCAGGCCCACACCTTACCCACCTGGGCCTGCTGAGGCCTCCACCGTCACGCAGTGCCCAGGAGTGTCCACTGGATGAACCTTCTCACACTGATGCTCAGGCGAGGCTGGGAGGCTGGGAGGCTGGGAGGCTGGGAGGCTGGGTGGCTGGGAGGCTGGGAGGCTGGGTGGCTGGGAGGCTGGGAGGCTGGAAGGCTGGGAGGCTGGGTGGCTGGGAGGCTGGGTGGCTGGGAGGCTGGGTGGCTGGGAGGCTGGGAGGCTGGGTGGCTGGGAGGCTGGGAGGCTGGGTGGGGCCTTTTGATTTTCTAAATTTCGACTTCACAGATGGAGAAACTGAAGCTCAGATACATTTCTCTGGGGTCGTTTAAAGAGTCCACAGAAGAACCTGGACTCAACTTCAGGCCTTCTGATTCCAAAGCCAGGGATCTGTCCTCTACGCCGCCACTCCCAGCGTGATCCTCTCCAAGAAAAGAGTTGTTTTAAATTTAAGTCCCAAGGGGCTGAAGGATTATAACTCTTTTTAAAAAGTGTAACTCAGAGTGGCTGAAAGAAGGTGAGTGTCGTGAGGTTGCCAGTGCCCTTCCCCCTCTGACATGGCATCCTCCCCTGTCCACCTTTCAGTTGCACGGTGGGCAGGGGTCTGGCAGGGAGAGCCTAGTGCTATTGCAGGCACCAAGGCTGCAGCTGACGCATGCCCCGCTCCAGGAGCCCTCAGCCGAACCTCCAAGTGCAGCTCAGCGTTCCTGCCCTTCTCTGACCCAGGAAGACAGAGAGCCCAGCCAAACCACTCATCAACAAACCCGCTGTCATGTGTCATTAATGGTGTCAGATCAAATCCAAGCAACAATTGGAAAAACAGATTGCAACATTGTGCTCTTTATTGCTGGTGTTTCTGTGGAGCATTAGCAATAAAAAGACTCCAGAGAGGCGCTGTAAAGGAAAAAGCGAAAAAGAGCAAAAAAGAAAGCAAGAAAGGTACTTTTTCCCTTGCTGCAAGCTTCACGACACAGCCACTTTGTAACATGCACCATATGCAGCAGCCACTCTGCACAAGGCCCAATAACCTCCTTCCAAATGGTAATAAATCCCCTCGGACCCCAACACACTTGTAATTTACAACTTGGCTAAAATGAACATTATTTCAAGCTAAGCGTATTCTCAGAGGTGCAGGAGAATGTGGCAGCTTTCCTGCTGACAGAGGAGTTTCTTTTTAAATGTCATGCATTCACTTTCATTACTTCCAAATAATTGCCAGAAAAGATCGGCCGCTGGACAGGGCTGCCCACTTTACATCACCATGAGTCAATTTCATCATCATCAAAGGAGCCCCTGGGAGCTGGTTTCAGCCTAGGGAGGGTTCAGCCCTCAGTAGCTTGTTCCCTATTGGTCTCTTGGCTGTGCAGATAAAGGTGCCTCCATCATTCTCCTGGGACAGCTTCAGGTAAGATGGAATGTTGTCTATAGATAGCATAACCTATCATCACTGCCATCGTCAAATATCAACCTGCTGCATCCATTGGATAATAATGCCATTGCCTGCCCAGTCCTTTATGTGGTGCTTGTTATCTGGCGCTAACTGGAGGAAGTGTATTCCTGTCCCTCATGGAAGTTGGATCTTTGATCAAGGGATGAAAGCACAAGAAGATATTAAACAGCGTGCTTTTCTACATGCATATTGTATATTTTGGGGAAAGTCTGCTTTCAAATCTCACACACTTTTTCTGTCAAAGCTCTGATTTTGGACATCTATTGCAGCATAATAAACTACCCCCAAAACTTCATGGCTTAATGATATCTTACGAGTCTGTGGGTTCAATGGGTTCAGCTGTGTCGGCGTTCTCACTGTAATGTCAGCTGGGGTTGCAATCATCTGGGGACTGGACTGAGCTGCAAAGTTCCAGGCAGCTCACTCACATGTCTGGTGCCTTTGTATGAAAGGCAGGAAGACCAGACTCAGCTGAGCAGGTGGGCAGCTGGGCTTTTCTCTCTCTCCATCAGGTAGACTCAAGGCCTTTCGCCCACCACATGGCCTTTCCTTGTGGTCTCTTCATGCGGTTTCCTCTGCATGGCAGTTGCACTTCCTACATGGTGGCTGAGGACCCATAAAAGCACAAAAGTAAAATCTACCCGGACTAACACAGGATCACTTTTGCCACATTCTACTGGTCAAAGCGAGTCATAACGCCAGCTCAGATTACACATGGAGGTGAGTAGACAAGGGTGCGAACACCAAGAGATGTGGTTCATTGGGGCCACCTTTGAAGATTGGCTTGAATCAGGAAGATGGAAACGGAAGACCAAAAAGCCACACATCCTTTGTGAAACATCTTTAGATAACTGCCATCAGCTGTAATCTCCCTTAAGGAGTGAGCAGTGAAGCAGTTTTATTTCTTCCAATCACTGCCTCAAACTGCGATAGGTTTAATCCCCCTCTCCTATTACTTAGTGATATCCCAGGCAGAATCCACAACTTTCTAGTCACGTTCACTGATTACAGTAGTCTGATTCAGTGTGTTAGATGACACTGGAGAATTACTTTCTTTAGGCTTGATTATGTCTTTGTGATTATAAGAAAAATAGTCTTAATTTTAAGAGAACATACTGCGATGTTCAGGGCTAAAGTGTCATAGTATTGCAATTTACTTTGAGATAGATAGATAGATAGATAGATAGATAGATAGATAGATAGATAGATAGATACATAGATACATAGATAGATACATAGATAGATACATAGATAGATACATAGATAGATAGATAGATAGATAACAACCATTAACCATTTGTGAAACTTGTAAGTAATTAAATGGGTGTTAATTGTTCCAATTTTTTAACATTTCTGCATATTTTTTAATTTACCTAATAAAATGTTGAAGAAGAGATCCAGTCCACTTTATAACTTCCATTTAATACCCAATTTAAAGGGATCCCTCTCTCCCATCATTGGCACAGCTTGGGGCTTTAGGGACTTGCAAGAGGATGGGAGGCGGTCTGTTCACACATTGTGTTGGAGAAGGAATTATCTCTTTGCCTAACTGTGTACAATCAT
This sequence comes from Rhinopithecus roxellana, assembly GCF_007565055.1. Classification (NCBI taxonomy): domain Eukaryota; kingdom Metazoa; phylum Chordata; class Mammalia; order Primates; family Cercopithecidae; genus Rhinopithecus; species Rhinopithecus roxellana. The sequence goes on along the minus strand of NC_044557.1, from coordinate 493,872 downwards.
AATTCTACCCATACTGGTTTTTATGGCTTCTCTGGTGTACACCAATCACTATTACTATTCTTTGCGTGGCACATGTTGGGATATTTGGAGGCTCTTGCGGGTCCCGCGCAGTTCTCTGACAGGTAAGACCTACCTCTAGCTCTTCCTCCTGCACACTGGCCCCCTCAGCCCTTGCCACCTGTAGTCCACCTCCTTGAAATCTCTTGCTCCTGGATCCCTTTCTCAAGGAATAGATCTGATCTCTCAGGTGGGATGCAGGCAAGATGGTGAGAGTTAGCTCTCTCCCTCTGTGCCTCCTTGATCCAGGAAGGACTTGAAGAGCCAGTGCGGGGGGTGTTAGGCTGCTGCACGGCTGCCACTTCCTCAAGCCTCAACACCCGCATTTCCCTTTCCCTCGCTCTGAGGCAGGTCTGTGAGTTCCCTTGGTAGGACATCCAAGCAAGGAATAAGATATTAATCTTCCAGTTTCACAAGTGCACCCTCCTCTCGTGGTTTGGTAAGGAGGAGAGAATGGAAGCTCATCTTTCCCCCCTTCATTCACTGTGAACACTGCACCCCTATAAAGCAGACAATTCTGATGACTGCCCACTTCTTAGCCCCCAGTTCTCTCCATGTGTAGATTGAGATTCAGTCATGGGGCAGGGGCCTGATTATTGCAAGAAGGTCAATGTTGCCATTTGTGGAAGCTCTGGAAGAAGATGCTGACCCAGTTGTTACTGGATCTCTTTACAATGTGGGGTTTAATGCCTCCTATCTTCAGCTGTAGAACTTCATCACTAATTCTAGGGCAACAAGAAAAAATCCTCCACATCCCTTACAGAGGCATAAATATGTTTATTGTATCTGGTGCAGAAAACCTGGGTTGCAACCCAACTCAACCACTAACTCACTATGTGACCTCGGACAATTATTTAGTTTCTGTGGTCCTTAGGGTTGGTAAGGACACACCGTCTGGTCTGGTGGATTTTCAGATGAGTATTACAGACTCTGAGGACTCCCAGGAGATACTTTAGGGACTCTGCAGATACTGGCATGAATCTGAGCAATAGCCAAGAGCTAGACTGGCCAGGGAATCAGTTCATGACTCTAAGCTGTTTTTGACATCAGGGTTCCAGGTATGATTTGCATTTAGAAAAAGGAAGAGTTCCACTCTAAAAATGTGTCAAAGCTATTCGTCCAACCAACTGCTTCATTTGACTGTCACAGAAAATGCCAGCCTCTGAGGAATGGCTGATGTGATATGTGCTACCATACCAGTTCAACAAGCCACCAGTTCTGTCTGTCAGAACCAAACAAGTAAACAGTTCCCAGATTGAGAGCAGAAAGAAGAATCCTTTGAAGTATTATGTCCAGGAGAGGAATTCGACCACCATCATCAAGCAAGAGAATCTCTCCCTGTTGTGGTTTTCTCTGTGTGTGTGCGTGCGTGTGTGTGTGCACATGTGTGAGCCTCCCCCTCAGTCTGCCTGTTGTTGTATACCAGGATTAAATTTAAAACTACACAAGACGTCTGAGGCCGGATAATCAATCACTTCATCACTGCCACTGCAGATAAAGAGAGCGGCGAGACAGGAGGAAAGATGGAGGAGCACATAAGAGAGAGCAATAAACTCCCTGCCTCCGAATCAGCCTCAGAGCCACAAGCCACACTCCTTTGGTGCTCATGGGACTCTGTGTGAAGGAACTGGAGAATGAAGAAGAAGGCTGAAACAGAAACTAAGCTTCCTCCGAGAGAAGCCCAGGGCTGTCCCAAACATCTGGTGTGATGAGAAAGACTGGAAGCCGAAAGGGGTCTAGAAGATGTTGGGTTGGAAGAGGACTTCATTCGGCATGCAAAGGATTCTCAAGCAGTCACTGCATGTCCCTGTTCACTGAGCTGACTAACAAACTCTGTGTGCATGATTCTGGGCTGTTTCCTTATAGCTGGAGCAGCACGGGCATAGCAGGGTCTCAGGAGTTGGGAGGACCCCCACTGTCACCCTGGCTGAACTGGACCGTGGCTCACTCCTCCTAGAGGGGTATCAAGCCCAGCCTCTGGCAGGGGAGACTGCAGTCTGTCAACTCTGAGTGGCATCCGTGGAGTACCACGTTCCAGTGTCCCGTGTCCTCTGCATAAATGCAATTTCCCCAAATGTCAGGAGGAAAGCATTATAGATAACACATTGTGTGTGTCTTTGACCCAGTAAGTGCTGAAATCACAGATCTCATTATTCTGACATGATAGAATTTTCTCTCTTTCTCTCTCCCAGCACAGACTGACTGCTGTTGTTTTTCAAACTGCAGACCTAATTGCCAAAGGTGCAAAGCCACCACAGAAAAACAGGCCTCACCTATTTCCTACCCCCAAAACAAAATGCCAGGTCTCCTTGTATGAGAAGAAAATGATCTTAAAGTCAGCTCATAACAGGACATTAAGTTGTGGATAATTTGGGCCAGAGCTTTCCTGGATGCCTGAAAAATAGACAGTATTTGACATTAAAAGCAGAATTGCCCTGGATGACTCCACCAGCACATCTGACTTCCAGTGCAAGAGCCGTCTGAGATTTAGGGTAGGGGCAAGAGCAATGAACGAATTTGAGAGCTGGGTCTGTTCTGTCTATCTGTGCAGTCACACTGAAGTTGTTAATTCCCCTCGGTTAATCTTCTGATCTATAAAAATAAAGGATTAAAGCTATGTCAGAGGATGGATGTGAGAAATAAAGAGATGGTGATGCATATATGGTGCCTGGCAAAGAATCGGTGCTAAAAACATTTATTACAGTTAAATCTGGAGTTCCACATTAGGGATGTAGTCAATAAATCATCCATTCAATCAACAAACAAACAAATGTTTACTGAGTGTCCTGATCTTGAAGACAGAAGACATGGGCTCACTAAGTATTTGTTGAATGAGTGAATTGCTTCTCATTTATCATGACAGGACTGTGGATAAGTCCAATTCTTTCTCTGACTGTTTCACAGCCTATAAAATGCAAGGTATGTAGGAATCACCTTGAAGTAGCCTTCTGGTTTTGAGACTCCACTGCTCGAGAGGGCCTGTATGAAAGCACAAAGATGTACAGTACAAGATAGAGTGGCAGCTTTCCCAAGCTTTATGATGTAGTTAACAGGGTGTGTCAGATGTATCTCCATGAAGGCAGCAAATAAATTGAGAGCTAGGTCTATTCTGTCTATCTGTGCAGTCAGAGGTGGTATGTGAGGGGTGCAGCTAAGGGGTAAGTGCTAAAGGTGTTCAGAAGAGAAAGAGGGCTGGTATTTGGAGGAAGTGAGGCCAAGCCTGCACCTTGGAGGTACGATGGGATCGTATTGGCAGAAAGAAGGCCAAAGGCATTCCAGGCAAGGTATGCTGACCTTCACAACTCAAGGGAATGGTTACATTGACTGAAATCTCAGTGAAGTTCAACTCAAGTTAGAAGTCAAACCATGGGATATGAGTGCCAGTTATTAAAAGGCAGAACTGCATAACAAGCATCACCCACCTGTTGCGGGCTTCCTAACAGGCCTTCTTGTAACCCTCCATCTTGCCAGGCCAGCACCCAAAATGCCAGTGAGAACCTGTCCCTCCTGACAGGTTCTCCATCACCTCTTCACGGAGTCTTTCTGAAAAGTCCCTGCCCCATGTTTGTCTCTTCTCTTGCCCACCTTCCTCTACAGGCTTAAAGGGAGACCCAGAAAGCAATGACACTGGGTAGGTTCTCTTTGGTCTTACTCCCTTATTGGATTGTTGAACTACAAATGCCACACTTTCTCCTTCAAGTTTGGTCTTGCCTTCCTCTTTCTACCATAGAAAGAAGCAACAATACATAAACTGAGTTTTTCTGGTTATAAAAAAATACACTTTTACATTCATTGTAAATTTTGGAAAGTATAGGCAAGTATAAAGAAAGTAATAAACACCAATGTCGTGCTCGCTTCGGCAGCACATATACTAAAATAAACACCAATGTCAAGCATAGATGATAGATAGTTAGATGATAGGTAAATGATTGATAGACATAGATAGACAGATAGATTGATAGAATGATAGATAATAGATATTCAAAACTGCATATATAGCTTTGTATTTTGTTTGTGTGTTTATTTCCACTTAAGATCCCAAAACGAGCATTTTCCCATGTCCTTAAAACATTATTTGAAAACAATGGCTTTTAATGACTGCATAGTATTCCACTGAATGGATTTAACCATAAATTATCTAACTATTCCCATATGTTGGATATTATGGTTATTTCTAATTTTGAGCTATTACAAATAATACTACAATAAAAATCCTGTACATAAATAATTATCTAGTATTATTTTCTAAGGTTAAATTCTTAGAAATGGAATTTCTTGGTCAAAGTGTATATATGATTTAAGGTTATTACATTCCTCTTTATCACTACAAATGCTCTACAGTTCATTGATCAGCTAACGACATATTGCTAACATTACAATGACTCTCCATGAGGATGAGCCTTGTCTTCCCAACTGACCATAAGCATCCCTTGAAGGCACCTTCCACAGTGGTCAGCAGATGGGTAGTGAGTGCGCAAATTAGGACCACTAGACTTAGGTGAATCTTTTACCCACCAGAGGAGTCCAGTATCACAGAGGATTCACTTTGTTGTCCATCCCAGGAGGTTTAGTTGCCAGAGTTCAAAAAGACCTCTTTATTACTTGGCCTTGTCTACAAAGTAATCCCGCACCATAACTTTCAGGTCCTGATGAATCCATCTCCGCCTAAAGAAGAGCTTCCTGACTGTCTGAGTTACTCCAAAACAAAATAGGCTTCCCTAAAAGTTGGTGAGTGAGGACCCTGGGATAGGGATGCTTCTCCAGGGATTCAGCCTGAGATGAGGTTTGAGCACCATCCAATCCTGAGATCCAGGGATTCCTCATGATGGTTGATTCTCATAACCCCAAAGTACAGGAGCCTACACTGAGGTCTTTCTCAATAAATGCTGTTGACTAGATGACAGGCAGACTCAGACCAACTCAACAACTGACAGAAATGAGTTGAAGGCAAAATCAGTGGGGTTCACAAACCTAAGGTGCCTGTTAAATCTTCCTCCTCAGTATCAGTTACTTGATGGTTGCATAAATCTTTTTAAACAGCTCTCATATTTCATTTCATCTGTGGCTGTACTACAGCAATGAGTGAGTGCTATCTATGCTTCCCACATGCCAAATTCCACCCAGGGAGGCTTCAGGATACAGAAGGGCTAGAGAGTAGCGCATGGAAGTCAGGGACCAGATTCTTCTACAGCTGAAGGAGTCTGCCATGTCCGACCAGAATGCGGTTTGAGAAACGCCACATAATTGCACCAATTCAGACTCACTGCAGCCAAATGATGGGCCACTGTGGATTCTTTTTTTTTTTTTTTTTTTTTTTTTTTGAGACGGAGTCTCACTCTGTCGCCCAGGCTGGAGTGCAGTGGCCTGATCTCGGCTCACTGCAAGCTCCGCCTCCCGGGTTCCTGCCATTCTCCTGCCTCAGCCTCCTGAGCAGTTGGGACTACAGGCGCCCCCTACCACACCAGGCCAATTTTTTGTATTTTTAGTAGAGACGGGGTTTCACCGTGTTAGCCAGGATGGTCTCGATCTCCTGACCTCGTGATCCACCTGCCTCGGCCTCCCACAGTGCTGGGATTACAGGCATGAGCCACAGTGCCCAGCCCATTTCTTTCTTTCTTTCTTTCTTTCTTTTTCTTTTCTTTTTTTTTTTTTTTTTTTGAGATGGAGTCTCGCTCTGTCACCAGCCTGGAGTACAGTGGCAAGATCTCAGCTCACTGCAACTTCTGCCTCCCGGTTTCAAGCCATTCTCCTGCCTCAAACTCCTGAGTAGCTGGGACTACAGGCGAGCACCACCACGCCCAGCTAATTTTTGTATTTTTTCATTTCTTTTTTAATCCTTAACTGATGTCAGAGAAATTCAGTATAACTGTAAGTATGTACCAGTAACCAGAGCCAAGCTAATGGCTTGCTTGTCTGGGAGGTACCGAGGGAGCCTGCTCTAGGGCAGGAGTATATTGTAAGCAATGTGCCGCTGTTCAGTAAGTGGGTGCTTGGGAAGTGTGTTGACGCTTCCTGTAATAATAAACAGCTTGTCCAATTTTTTTAAATGCCCCCTTTCTATTTATTTAAACTCAGGTCTATTTGCACCACTTTGAATCTACATGTGTTGAGTGAAGAATTCCTTCGAAGAATTCCTTTCCAGATTGTCATGGCTCTGAGTTGAGGTCAGAGTTAACAAGGTTTTTCTAAGCCTGTAAGGTCTTCCCAGTTCCTAGGTGTGACATGGTGGACCAGGACCCTATGCTGTGTCTCCCCAGAACTCCAAAGCCTTGCCAAAAGAAAGAGACAGAGAAGACTGTAATTAATGTGGCGCTGTTATCCTTATCAAGCTAGGAGAGGATCAAAGGAGCAGGAAGGCTGCAGCCCTCCCGATTTCGTCAGCAGGTTGGTAGGTGAATGGAAAGGAAAGAGCTTTGCTTGTGTTAATTAATAACAACCTCTGCAGCTCTCCCAGGGGAAAGGTGGGAATCAAAGCACATCTCAAGCTTGGGGGCATTCCGGGCGATTCTTGGGGCTCTTCTCTTTTAGCACCTTGTTGCCTTTGTCTTCTACTGTGTAGAAATAAATGATGTGCTCTGGACAGCAATTTTGCTGCAATTTCCTCAACCTCCAAGCCCCTGGGGACTCCTGATCTTCCTGCCAAATACCTCAGTCCTCATTATCTTCAGAGCCACACTGGGGCATTTATTGAGTGAGATTTTTTTTTCTTATTTTTCCCACCTTTCATTCCACCCCACCCTCCACACAGGCACCCGCAACATGTTCATTAATGAATGCATTTAATCAAGTTTATGAAGTCGCTTTATTATCAATAACCTTAATCACTCTTAATTGCTGCATCATTAGTTCGGCCACGCTCAGATGTAGCAGTTAGGCAGAGCAGTAAATGACAGCCCCAGAAAAATGACTTGCTGCATGAAAGGCTGGGAGGAAGAAACTGACAGGAGAAGAGGCAAGGGAAGGAGAGAAGAGAAGAGGAGGGTTCAAGCTGTGCACAAGGCCTGCTGCTGGGCAGAGCCAGGCAGGGAGATGCCATTAGGAGGTTCGGCCAGGTGTAAAGATGCTGGTGAGCCAGTTTTGCATATTTCGAAACTTGGGGGAGCTCCGCATCAGCAGCGAGAGTGAACGTTCTGCTTGACAAAATTTGATGTTATGCTAATATCTAGCACCTGCCACCCTCGGGGATCTCCAAGCCCTCTGCAAGCTCCATCGTGTTCAAAGCCAAATGTGTGGTGGTTGTGAGGTGAAGGATGCACCTTGTCATCGGGAAAGCAGCAAGCAGTGGCCCGCTGCAAGTCTTTATGGAGACATTAACTCCCCTGCCTTATGCATGTTCTTGAAGGCTCTGCACAGCCAAGGAGACCCACTGAGATGCCTCGGGTCAGAAAAAGAGGTGGCCAACTGCAATTTCCTTCTGTTGAATTAACTTCCCTAGGAGACCAGAGATCTCAGAGCCTGCCCAAATGCAACCTTAACTCATGGATCGTCTTAAGAGAGCCTCTCACTCTTCATAGGCCTCAGTTTCCCGTTCAGTAAGCAGATCTAAAAATATCTGTGGCAGCCAACTTCAAATGGATGTTTAGAGTCTATGAGGCTGCATGTGCAGAAAGGGCTGTGAGTAACACTCAGTCTGCTCCAGAGTGAGGGAGCTAGAGAAATGTCAGCCTAGCTGTGGTGGGAGCCTCTACTGTATGAAGCCACTTCCTCCTTATAGTTGCCCCGCTAATGTTTGCTTTGGCCTCCCCATGTCTGAGTACCTCTGTAATTCGTTTTCATGTGCAGGAAGTCTTAACCCTGGAGGCACAAAGCTCTCCTGATCTCCAGTCTCTGGAAGTTTCTTCTGTGCCACACCCTCCTTAAAAATGCAAAACCCATCTTTATACCTCCACCATTTACACAGTGATTTTCTATCTCTATGCACTCACTTCAGCATCCATTGAAAAACATATTTGTTGGTACCTACAAAGCGTCAGACACTAGGACTATAATATTATACATGGATCCCATCTTCAAGGAGCTTACAACTTAGTAACGAACCTCAGGAACATAGTTACTGTGTATTAACTATGTCCCAACTCTACTCACCACCTGGGTGTTAAACATCCCATAGAGAGATGCTCACTGTACTAGACAAACAAGCCAGTACCCCACCTCTCCCCCAACCCTCCTTGCTACTTTACCTCCCTCTAGAAGCCAATCAACTGGCTAGATAACACTTGGAGCTCAGGATGCCCTAATGGAGGCTCTGGAACAAGTTAGAACCCAGTAGAAACTTGCGTGTTCTATTTCAGAAACCAGAGAAAGCATGCAGAGCTCTCACCAGAGCATCAAAGGCCACCAAAGGGAAGGTCTGGGTAGGGCCGAATGACATACACTCAGGCTCAGCTACATAATTTGCAGGGCCCAGTGCAAAATGAAAACATGGATCTCATTAAACAATGATTAGGGCTGTCGAGATAGTGGCAACAGGACATGAAACCAAGCACAGGACTCTTCGAAATGTGGGACCCTGTGCAATTGATCAGACTGCACACCCATGAGGCCAGGCCCGCACACACCTCATACGCTTGAACTTATACTCCCAAAAGCATCTCAGAATGCATTTCAAAGTCAGAAATCCTCTGCAGCTCACCCACTGTCTTGAAAGGGCCTAGCACACTGGCGTGGTCGGTTTTAAATAAATATAAAGCCCTTATATTATCATCATTGTTTTGCTTACCTAATCAAGTCTCTAGACAAAAAAGAAGGCAAATTATGTCTTTGGTGTCTAATAAATGCTTCTTCATTCCCAAACACACAATCTTTTTGGTGTCCTCATAATCTGAGGGCCCCACCAAAATCCCTGTATGGGAAAACCCTCCCTACATCATTCCTAGGTACCTGCAGGGAAAGCTCTGGTTATATGAGCCAGAAGCTCCATTCTTAACAGGAAGGGTCTGGAGCTCTTCAGCCACAGGCTCGCCAAGCTATTTCTTTTACCCTAAACCATTCCATGCCTGTTCCATCTACCTGACTGGGCCTTTTTCCTGTGTGCTGTTTTGCATACTAGCTGCTTTCTGCCCACCTACATTTCCCATGGGCTGACCATAGCTCTGCACCCCAATTGCTAGATGAACTGCTCCAGGCCTGGCAATGCACCTGAAACCATAATGCTTCAAGTGGGCATTAGCCGTGCTGCAACCACTGGAGGTATAGCTTGCCTGACTAAAAAGACTCCACATGTCACAAGTCTACAAAACACTTAAATTTACTAAAGAATAAATGGGTTTTTTCTTCACTCAGAATCCCGTCCTCACTGCTGGCACAGAGTGCCCCATCACCCTAAACATTCATGCTCATGGCTAACCCTATTCAGGCCCCAGGTTCATTTCTATCTCGTGTCCTCTAGATATAAGGAAGTTGTGTCCAAGTACCATGGAGGTTGTGAGTTGAGCCTCTGCTGTCAGAGACTGACACTGCTGCGGAAGAGCTTAGGTAGGAGAAAGGAGGGAGTAACTAACCAATTTAGCCTGTTCTCTCAAATAATATGATGCTATAGAGACATAAAGAAATGTTATTGTTTTCCAGTAGAGCCAAGTGGTCATTTTCTTACTTCTTTTCATGTTCTCACTCATGGTTTCAGAGGTATTAATGAAGTAACCACGGTAATTACAAGAGCTGCACATAGTGTCTGAGGTGTATTTTGCATTCTTAAACAATTTATGGGCTAGGTTTGGTGACTCATGCCTGGAATCCCAGCACTTGGAAGGCCAAGGCAAGAGCATTGCTTGAGGGCAGGAATTCAAGACCCACCTGGGCAATATAATGAGACCCAATCTCTATTTAAAAAAGAAAAAAAAAAGCCAGTGACCAGTGCCTGTAATGCCAGTGACGGGTGCCTGCAATCCCAGCTGTGAGACTGTGGCAGGACACTGGGGGAGACTGTGGCAGGAGGACTGCCTGGGTACAGGAGTTCAAGGTGGAGCTACTCAGGAGCCTGTGGTGAGAGATCACTTGAGCCCAGGAGTTACAGGCTGAAGTGAGCCATGATGGTGCCACTGCACTCTAGCCCAGGCAACAGAGTAAGACTATTTCTTAAAAAATAAAAATAATAAAATAAATAATAAACAATTTATATTACTTTACATTTGTGTATGTAAAGGGATAAATGTAAATAGATAAATATGATACCAACTCTTCACATATCTGTGTGGATCCCGATATTGCTTTGAAAAACAGTGAAAATCAAGATATAAATGATAACAACTTATATGATGAAAGTGATGAACTCTACACTATTTTCTGAACTAAGAATAATATGTGATCGTATGTGATCCATTTCAATGTTTAAACAGAACATGTAAAATTCATGTTCATTTCTGAATCCATGTATTGCTATAAGACTTATATTGATAATTCCAGTTGCTACCACCTCAACTAAGCAAAATTTCCCCAAGTTGAAATTAATGAAGGACCACATAAGAACTACAGTGATGGGGCCAAGATGGCTGACTAGTAACAGTAGCGTTGGGAGGCTCCCATCTAACAAAACCATAATAAGTGTGTGAATCCTTCACTGGCAACCAAGGTACACAGGTTTTCTCATCAGAACTGACTAGGAGACTGACATGACCCACGGAGAGAAGGAAGAACAGTGTGATGCGGTGGCCCACCTGAGAGCCACATGGAGTGGAAGAGCCTACTCCCCCCAGCCAAGGGAGGCGGTGAGTGACCGTGCTACCCACCTGGGGAAACCCTGCTTTTTCCACAGAGGATCCCACTCATGAACCCACGCTACCAGGGCCTAGCGTCCCAACTCCCGAGAGCAGAGACTGTTAATAGCCTCTCAGCTAGAATCTGCTTAAACCTACCAAACTCCTGGGGAAGGGGCAACCAGCACTGGCTGTGGCTGCCTGCTGTGTAAGCCCTTTGAGCTCCTTGTGGGAGAGGTAGCAGCCAGCATCCAGACTGGCAATTGCCTAACATGCTGAACTCTTTGGCAGGGAAGGGTTGACCCATCTCTATAACTCCAGGCTGTGCTCTTTCCCTGCTGGAGCCAGGAAGGCTGGACGACATGTTCCCAAGACTTGTCCCCACAGCCCAACACACCAGCTGTAGCAGTCTGTGGCCAGAGGGCCTCTTCAGGCCTGACCCTGACTCATCTTTCCTCACTGGGTGGGGCTTCCCTGCAGGAAGTCCAGTAACTCCAGCCAGAGGCTCAGGGACAGAACTCATATCTCTTTGGGCCTGAGTCCCTAGGGAAAGGGGCAGCCACAGTCTCTGCAGACCAGCAGAGTTAGTCTTTTCTCCTGGCAGTTCTGAGGAATCCAGGCAGCCCAGATGAGTGGGTTTCCCCCCAGTGGAGCACACCCCCTCCACCAAGTACTTCATTAAATGGATCCTGTTCCTCGCACCACCCAACTGGGGTAAGAAACTCCAATAGGGGCTGTCAGACACCCTACACAGGAGCAATCCTACTGGCATCAGGTTGGTGCCCCTTGAGATCAGAGGTCCCAGAAGAAGGAGCAGGCACCTATCTGTGCTGTTCTCCAGGCTCCTTGAGTGGCATCTCTAGGAGCCAGAGCAAATCAGATGAATAGGGCCTGAAGTGACCCCCAAGCAAACTGCAGTAGTCCTACAGAAGAAGGACCTGACAGTTGAAAGAAAAACAAACAAGCAGGAAGTGACAACAACAGCATCAACAACAACAGAGAAAAAGCCCTCACAAAAACCTCAACCAAGTGCCAGCAGCCTCAAAGACTGAAACTAGACAAACTCACGAAGATGGAAAAGAATCAGTGAAAAAATTGCTGAAAACCCAAAAGGCCAGGGTGCTTCTTCTCCAAATGATTGCAACATCTCTCCATCAAAGGCACAGAACTGGGCAGAGGATCAGCTAGATGAATTGACAGAAGTAGGCTTCAGAAGATGGGTAATAAAAAACTACACTGAGCTAAAGGAGCATGATCTAACCCAAAGCAAAGAAGCTAAGAACCTTGATGAAAGGTTACAGGAATTGCTAACTAGAATAACCAGTTTAGAGAGGAACACAAACAACCAATGGAGCTGAAAAACACAGCATAAGAACTTTGTGAAGCATACACAAGTATCAATAGCTGAATCGACCGAGAGGAAGAAAGGATATCAGAGTTTGAAGACCATCTTCCTGAAATAAGGCACGCAGGCAAGACTAGAGAAATAAAAATGAAAAGTAATGAACAAAGCCTCCAAGAAATATGGGACTTCATAAAAGACCAAACCTACAATTGATTGGCATACCAGAAGAAGATGGGGAGAATGGAAACAAGCTGGAAAATACACTTCAGGATATTATCCAGGAAAACTTCCCCAACCTAACAAGATAAGCCAACATGCAAATTCAGGAAATATAGAGAACACCACTAAGATACTCCACAAGATCAACCCCAAGACATATAATCATCAGATTCTCCAAGGTCAAAATGAAGGAGAAACTGTTAAGGGCAGCCAGAGAGAAAGGCCAGGTCACCTACAAAGGGAAGCCCATCAGACTAACAGCAGACCTCTCAGCAGAAACCCTACAAGCCAGGAGAGACTGGGGGCCAATATTCAATATTCTTAAAGAAAAGAATTTTCAACCCAGAATTTTATGACCAGCCAAATTAACCTTCATATGCAAAGGAGAAATAAAATCCTTTCCAGACAAGCAAATGTTGAGGGATTCCATTGCCACCAGGCCTGCCCTGCAAGAGCTCCTAAAAGCACTAAATATGGAAAGGAAAAGCCATTACCAGCCACTGCAAAAACACACCAAAATACAAAGACCAAGGACACTATGAAGAAACTGCATCAACTGGTATGCAAAATAACCAAATAGCAGTATGATGACAGGATCAAATTCACACATAACAATACTAACCTTAAATGTAAATGGCTAACTGCCCCAGTTAAAAGACACAGACTGGAAAACTGGATCAAGAGTCAAGACCCATTGGTGTGCTGTATTCAAGAGACCCATCTCATGTGCAAAGACACACATAGGCTCAAAACAAAGGGATGGAGGAAAATTTACCAAGCAAATGGAAAGAAAAAGAAAATCAGGGGTTGAAATCCTAGTCTCTGACAAAACAGACATTAAACCAACAAAGATCAGAAAAGACAAAAAAAAGGCAATACATAATGGTAAAGGGAACAATTCAGCAAGAACTAACTATTCTAAATATACACACATGTAATACAGGAACACCCAGATTCATAAAACAAGTTCTTAGAGACCTACAAAGAGACTTAGGCTCCCACACAATAATTATGGGAGACTTTAACACCCCACTGTCAGTATCAGACAGATCTACGAGACAGAAAATTAACAAGGACTTGAACTCAACTCTGGATCAAGTGGAGCTAGTAGACATCTACAGAACTCTCTATCCCAAATCAACAGAATAGACATTCTTCTTAGTGCCATGTAGCACTTAGTCTAAAATCAACCACATAACTGGAAGTAAAACACTCCTCAGGAAATGCAAAAGAATGGAAATCATAACAAGCAGTCTCTCAGACCACAGTGCAATCAAATTAGAACTCAGGATTAAGAAACTCACTCAAAATCACATAATTACATGGAAATTGAGCATCCTGTTCCTGAATGACTGCTGGGTAAATAATGAAATTAAGGCAGAAATCAAGAATTTCTTTGAAACCAACAAGAACAAAGAGACAACACACCAGAATCTCTGGGACATAGCTAAACAGTATTAAGAGGGAAATGTATAGCACTAAATCTCCACATCAGAAAGCTTGAAAGATCTAAAATTGACACCCTAACATCATAATTAAAAGAGCTAGAGAGGCAAGAACAAACTAATTCAAAAACTAGCAGAGGACAGGAAATAACTAAGATCAGAGAAGAAATGAAAGAGATAGAGACATGAAAAATCCTCCAAAAAAATCAATGAATTCAGGAGTTGATTTTTGGATAAGTTAACCAAATAGATAGACTGCTTGCTAAACTAATAAAGAAGAAAAGAGAGAAGAGTCAAATAGACACAGTTAAAAAATGACAAAGGGGATATCACCAGGGACCCCGCAGAAATACAAACTACCATCAGAGAATACTATAAACAACTCTATGCAAATAAACTAGAAAATCTAGAAGAAATAGATAAATTCCTGGACATATACACCCTCCTAAAACTAAACCAGGAATAAGTTGAATCCCTGAATAGACCAATAACAAGTTCTGAAATTCAGGCAGTAATTAATAGCCTACCAACCAAGAAAAGCCCATGACCAGATGGATTCATAGCTGAATTCTACCAGAAATAAAAAGAGGAGCTGGTACCTTTCCTTCTGAAACTATTCCAAACAATTGAAAAGGACGGATTCCTCCCTAACTCATTTATGAAGCCAGCATCATCCTGATATCAAAACTGGGAAGAGACACAACCAAAAAAAGAAAATTACAGGCCATTATCTCTGATGAACATCCATATGAAAATCCTCAATAAAATACTGGCAATATGAATCCAGCAGCACGTCAAAAAACTTATCCACCATGATCAAGTCAGCCTCATCCCTGAGATGCAAGGCTGGTTCGACATACATAAATCAATACATGTAATCCATCACATAAACAAAACCAAAGACAAAAACCACATGATTATCTCAATAGATGCAGAAAAGGCCTTTGATAAAATTCAACATCCCTTCATGTTAAAAACTCTCAATAAACTAGATATTGATGGAACATATCTCAAAATAATAAGAGCTATTTATGACAAACCCACAGCCAATATCATATTGAATGGGCAAAGGCTGGAAGCATTCTCTTTGAAAATCAGTACAAGACAAGGCTCCCCTCTCTCACCACTCCTATTCAACAAAGTATTGGAAGTTCTGGCCAGGGCAATCAGGCAAGAGAAAGAAATAAAGTGTATTCAAATAAGAAGAGAGGAAGTCAAATTATCTCTGTTTGCAGACGATATGATTTTTATATTTAGAAAACTCCATCATCTCATCCCAAAAATTCCTTAAACTGATAAGCAACTTCAGCAAAGTCTCAGGATACAAAATCAATGTGCAAAACTCACAAGCATACATTTACACCAACAATAGACAAGCAGAGAGCCAAATCATGAATGAACTCCCATTCACAATTGCTACAAAGAGAATAAAATACCTAGGAATACAGCTAACAAGGGATGTGAAGGACTGCTTCAAGAAGAACTACAAACCACTGCTCAAGGAAATAAGAGAGGATACAAACAAATTGAAAAATATTCCATGCTCATGGATAGGAAGAATCAATATCTTGAAAATGGCCATACTGCCTAAAGTAACTTATAGATTCAATGCTATTCCCATCAAAGTACCATTGACATTTTTTTACAGAATTAGAAAAAAACTATTTTAAATTTCCTATGGAATCAAAGAAGACCCCATATAGCCAAAACAATCCTAAGCAAAAAGAACAAAGCTGGAGGCATCACACTACCTGACTTCGAACTATACTACAATGCTACAGTAACCAAAACAGCATGATATTGGTACCAAGGCAGACATACAGACCAATGGAGCAGAACAGAGACCTCAGAAACAATGCCACACATCTACAACCCTCAGACCATTGACAAATCTGCCAAAAATAAGCAATGGGGAAATGATCTCCTATTCAGTAAATGGTGCTGGGAAAACTTGCTAGCCTATGCAGAAAACAGAAACTGGACCTCTTCCTTACACCTTATACAAAAATTAACTCAAGATGGATTAAAGACTTAAATGTAAAACCCAAAACCATAAAAAAATCCTAGAAGAAAACCTAAACAATACCATTTAGAACATAGCCATGGGCAAAGACTTCATGAAAAAAAAGTCAAAAGCAGTTGCAATGAAAGCCAAAATTGACAAATGGGATCTAATTAAACTAAAGAGCTTCTGAACAGAAAAAGAAAGTATCATAAGAGTGAACAGACAACCTATAGAATGGAAGAAAATTTTTGCAATCTACCCATCTGCCAAAGGTCTAATATCCAGAATTTACAAGGAACTTAAACAAATTTACAAGAAAAAAAAAACCATCAAAAAGTGGGCAAAGGATATGAATAGACACTTCTCAAAAGAAGACATTTATGTAGCCAACAAACATATGAATAAAAGTTCAATATCACTGATCATCAGAGAAATACAAATCAAAACCACAGTGAGGTACCATCTCACACCAGTTAGAATGGAAATTATTAAAAAGTCAGGAAACAATAGATGCCAATGAGGCTGTGGAGAAATAGAAACACTTTTACGCTCTTGGTGGGAATGCAAATTAGTTCAACCAGTGTAGAAGATAGTATGGCAATTCCTCAAGGATCTAGAACCAGAAATACCATTTGTCCCAGCAACCCCATTACTGAGTATGTACCCAAAGGAATATTAAACATTCGACTATAAAGATACATGCACACATATGTTTATTGCAGCACTATTTATAATAGCAAAGACTTGAAACCAACCCATCAATGATAGAATGGATAAAGAAAATGTGGTACATACACACCATGGAATACTATACAGCCATAAAAAGGAATGCGATCATGTCCTTTGCAAGGACACAGATGAAGTTGAAAAGTACATGGATGAAGCTGAAAGCCATCAACCTCAGCAAACTGACACAGGAACAGAAAACCAAATAGTGTATGTTCCCACTTATAAGTGGGAGTTGAACACTGAGAACACGTGAACACAGAGAGGGAAACAACACACACCAGGGCCTGTTGGGGGGTGGTAGGTGAGGGGAGGGAACTTAGAGGATGGCTCAGTAGGTGCAGAAAACCACCATGGCACACATATGCTTATGTAACAAGCCTGCACATTCTTGACATGTATCCCATTTTTTTAGAAGAAATTTTATAAAAAAGAACTACAGTGACTCAAGAAAGTTTGTCTGTTCTGGCATTGCCAATAAAACACAAATTGTGTGAAAAAATATTTATTATAACAATATAATTAGTGATTTCAGTGAAATTAAGATAAGAAAAATAAATTTTATGGAACGGTTATTATAAATTAGAAATCTTTTTTCTTGGTCACTCACCCAAACACCACTGACTTGTTAAAAAGCACTGAGAATATGCAGAGCTTTCAATGGAAATTTTAAACAAGTGGGATCAAGATCCTGAAGAATTTCCTCAAAGAACTGTAATAGAAGATGAAACACGACTTTACCAGTACAATCCCGAAAACAAACTGCAATCAAAGCAATGGCTACCAAGAGTTGGAAGTGGTCTGGCCAAAGCAAAAGCAGACAGACCAAGAGCAAAGGTCATGGCAACAGTTTTTTTGGATGCTCATAAGGGATCAAAGAACAGTAACTGCTTTTTATGAGTGTTTTGACAATATTACCACAGCTTTAGCAGAAAAACATCCAGGAAGTCTTCACCAAAAAGTCCTCCACCATGACTGCTGCTCATTCTTCTCATCACAAGGGCAATTTTGTGAGTTTCAATGGAAAATCATCAGGAAACCACCTTAGAGTCCTGATTTGGCTCCTTCTGACTTCTTTTTGTTTTCTACTCTTGAAAAAAAAAGATCTGTAAAAGGCACCCAGTTTTCTTCAGTTAATAATGTGAAAAAGACTGCATTGACATGGTTACATTCCCAGGACCCTCAGTCCTTTAGGGATGGACTAAATGGCTGGTATCATCACCTACAAAAGTATCACAGAGCTGATGGAGCTTATGTTGAATAACAAACTTTATATCTTTTTATCTCTTAATCCCATTTTTCTGAAAACTTGTTGAAGTTCCCTCTCATATTTATGTCAAATAACTAACTGATATATTATCTCAAATAACATACCCATTACCATCGAATACAGGCCTTTGCAAACTTATGAGACTGTTTCCATAGAATAAATATATAGATATGTAGTTGCTAGGTAAAATGTGTAGTGAATTCATACAATTTTCTGTCGGATACATTTTGAATCCAGGTTTAACTTTCTCACACCAGAACTGTGTCACCCTTGACATTGTCTCTAGTTCTACACCACATCCAAATGGCTCAAGCCAGTAGCCAGAAATAAGAATTTGAAGGCAACTCTCTTATCTAGCAGACTGGGCTGTCACTTCCTTTAAAGGGAATATTAACGCATTTGCTCACAAACTTAAAATTACACCCTATTTTCTTTTCTATACTGCTGGTTGCCTCTCTCTCTCTCTCTCTCTCTCTCTCTCTCTCTCTCTCTCTCTCTCTCACTCACTTACTCTTTCCTGACTGTATGTATTCCTGCCTTGTGTCATCTGGGGAATGAGGACTGCCCTCTCTACCCATTGCACCTTCCCTGTCCAGAATCTGTAAGTAAAAAATCTTTGACCACCTATTGTGGTGGTGTATTGAATTTGCACCTTCTATTTGAAGAACCAGGGGCTATCCCAGGCTGGGTTTTTCCTGGAACACCAAGGAGAACACAAAGTTTGGCTTCTAGCACCAGAGCAAGCATAAAGTGGACACAGATTAGACAAAAGCCACAAGGGCATCTGCCAGTATAAATGAGTTCCCTGTGTGCAGGATCCCTGGTCACAGGTCAGACAACTAGGCATTAGGCCATCTGCCAGGAAAAGAAGCTTCTAGGGTGCAGCTATAAACACCCAAGTCTAGGTCCCTCCATTTCCAGTTGAAGGGTTGCTAGTTGCTCCAGTACTGGAATCCCGATTTAGCTGAGGGCTTTCGAAACAAAAGAGAATGCTCATTTTAAATGTGATATGCATGGATAAGTTACCTTTCCAGATTATTGTGACAACTAATTTACACCCTCACTGATACAGTTTGGTTCTGTGTCCCCACCAAATCTCATGTTGAATTGTAATCCCCAATGGTGGAGGTGGGGCCTGGTGAGAAGTGATTGGATCATGGGGGCCATTCCTAATAACTTAGCTCCGTCCCCCTAGTGCTGTTCTTGTGATCGAGTTCTCAGGAGATCCAGTTGTTTAAAAGCGTGTAGAACCTCCCTGCCTCTCTCTTCCTCCTGCTCTGGCCATGTGAAGTGCTGGCTCCCCCTTCATATTCTGCCATGATTAAAAGTTTCCTGAGGCCTCCCCAGAAGCTGAGCAGATGCCAGCATCATGCTTCCTGTACGGCCCGCAGAACCATGAGCCAATTAAGCCTCTTTTCTTTGTGAATTACCCACTCTCAGGTATTTCTTTACAGGAGTGTGAGAACAGACTAATACAACCACAAATAGCATATATTTCCACACATTCTCAAAATATATGCTACCATTGTTTCTAAGAAGTGAAAAGTGGAATCTCAAAGATTGAATATACATTCCTTTCTATTGCAAAATATCTTCTTTTAACATTTATCAAAAATGTGTATTTTTTTGTGAATCACCAATTAACATAATTTGGTTGCTATTTACTTTTTCTTATTGATTTGCAGTAGTACTTTATATATTACAAATCTTTGCCTAACATGCTCAATACATATTTTTCCAGTTTGTTGTCTATTTTGCCAATATGTCTTCTGATGTATAAAAGTATACAATTATTGTGCAAGCAAATCTGTTGACTTTTTAAAGGATTTTGGCCTCAATGTAATTCTTCAAAAGATCTTTAGAAAGATCTGCTCCCACCCAAGGTTTAAAGAATGTTTTTCTATATTTTATAATAGCATTTAAATCCAAACCTGTTTGTAATTAACTTTGATAAGTTAGTTAATTTGTCAAGTCCTGTGCCAATAAAATATCATTTAATTATTATTGTGATAGATAGCAAAGAAAATCCTACCCTAATCTCCTCTTTCCCAAAATTTGCTAACTTATTTTTATGTATTCACTCTTCAAGATGAATTTTAGTATCAATTTGTAAAGTTTAAAAATATCCTACTGGGATTTTGAATGATATGCCATAAATTTACAGATAAATCTGGAATAAAAAAATCGTACTTACAAGAACAAGTGTTTGCAGGAATAATATAGTATGTTTCTGTTATTTTCTTAGATCTTTCAATACACTTTAAAATGTTTTATGATATGAGAATCTTCAATATTTTATGTTGTTAATTTCTAGCAACTAGTTTCATTTGTGAATATGACATTTTTCCTTTATTAGCCTTCATTTGCTTGTTGGTAGTGTGCAAGAAAGCTATTGACTTTTATCTTGTATTAGTCAACATACTGAATTCTCTTATCTAGTGGATTGTTACCTGATTAGCTTGGATTTTCTAGGTTTACCAATGATAAACTCTTTGGGCTCTTTTAATATTTATCTCTTACTTACTTTTATTTTGCTACTGCATTTGCCAGATCTCAACAGTAATACATGATAACAGTTTCGGGGAGATTCTTGATTTACTCATTTCAGCGATTTCACTGATATGATGATTACTATTGGTTTCTGATACTCTTTTATCTTAATAAATTTTCTTCTATTCCTAATATACTAAAGTTTTCTAAATTGCAATTTTCAGGTCTGGATATTGAATTTTGTAAAATGCACTTTGGGACCCCAACAAGATGACCATTTTTTTTTTCTAACCTAGTAATGGAATAAATCATATTACATTTTTTAATTGCATTGATAAACTTTCTAATGTTGAATGGAGCTTTCATTATCATTCTTGGAATGAATCCTTGGATTGGAATCCTTGGTTATGACACATTTTTCCTTCAATACATTGCTATATTTTATTTGTTAATATTTTTCTCAGGCTTTTTATATCTATATTCAAGTGAGATTTTTTCTGTGTATTTTCTTTGAGAAAGTCTAGTTTCATTATCAGAATCAAAAAATGAAGTTGAAGATATTCCGTATTTTTAATGCTCTGGAGAAATGTATGTAATCTGGATATTATCTTTTCAATGAAGACATGAAAAAAACTTGTCCACAAAATTTTCTAGAACTGGTGCCTTTTTGGTGAACCTTTGGGAGAAGGGAGGATTTATTGTTCTATTCAAATTTTTTATCCTTGAGTCGATTGTCAACATTTTTATTCTTCCAGGGTAGGATACACCATTCATCTAGAATTTCAGAATTGTTAAAGTCATGTATTATATAACATTTCCCTAATATGCATTTTATGTTTTTTTAGCTTTATTGAAGTATAATTGAAAAATTAAAATTATACGTATTTAAGGTATGCAATGTGTGCAATGTAATGTTTTGATATGTGTATACATTGTGAAACGATTACCACAACCAAGCTAATTAACATGCCAATTATTTCATCATCTCACATCGTTACGTTCTTTTTGTGGTGAGAATACTTAAAATCTACATTAAGACTAACAAGTTGAACATTTACATTTGAAAATGTTTGTGGTTATAAAATATGGTAGGCTGAATAATGTTTTCCTAAAAGATATCTGTGTCCTAATTCCCAGAAACTGTGGATATTACCTTGAATGGCAAAAGGAACTTGCAGGTGTGATTAAGGATCTTGAGATTAGTTCATGATGCAGTATTTGCCAGCCAGATTCTACATGTGACCACAAGGTCTTTTTTTCAGAGACAAGGTCTTGCTCTGTGGCCCAGGCTGGAATGTAGTGCCACAATCACAGCTCACTGCAGCCTCTAACTCCTGGGTTCAAGCGATCCTCCCACCTCGGTCTCCCAACACAAGTTTTTATAAAAGAGAGACAAGAAGGTCAAAGGATATGTGATAACAGAAGCAAAAGGTCAAAGAAAGGATCACAAGCCAATGAATGCAGGAGTGGGAGGAAGCAGATCCATCTTAGAGCTTCCAAAAGGAGCCAGCCTGCCAACACCCTGGGTTCAGCCCAGGGAAACTGACTTCAGATTTGCAACCCCTAAAACTGTAAGAGAATACATTTGTGATGTTTTAAGCCACTAAATTTGCAGTAATCTGTTACACTAGTCATAGGAAACTACTACCTGCAGTCTTTCTCATATTTGATTGTGATTTCTTTTTCATTCTTCCTTTTTTTGGCCATCCTTGCCAAAGCATAATCTATTTTTGTCTGTTTGTTCTGTATTTTTTAAGAATTGATCCTTTTTTATGCTAATGTATTCATTTCTGCTCTTGTTTTTGCTAATTCTTACCTCTTACTTTTCTTGGTTTTCTTTATTTTTATTTCTTTCACTTCTGGAATTCAGTTATTA
The DNA here is from genome assembly GCF_007565055.1 of Rhinopithecus roxellana. Lineage (NCBI taxonomy): Eukaryota > Metazoa > Chordata > Mammalia > Primates > Cercopithecidae > Rhinopithecus > Rhinopithecus roxellana. The sequence continues at coordinate 471,748 of NC_044557.1, read as the reverse complement.
CATCATTTACTTTTCATTTCTTCTTATTAATAAAGTCATTTAAGGATATGAATCACCCTTCAAAAATAGATTTTGCCACATTCCATAGCTTCTGATATGCAGGATTTTAGATCTTTAATAATTTTAAACAATCTGTCTTTGCAGTTATGATTTCCTCTCTTTGGCCAATTAGGGTTTTTTTTTTTTTTTTAAGTTCTCTTAGGTTTTAGGGTTTTTTGGCTGAGATTAAGTTTCTAACATGTTTGACAAGTATTATTCAATTAGTAAATTCTAATATTAATGCATTGTGGTCAGAGAATGTAGCCAGTAAACTTTCTACTTCAGGGAAGTTATTACTACAAAAGTTCCATTTCGTAGATATTTCACTCGCTTTTGGGAGGAATGGGCATCTCAGTTATGTGGGGAAATAGAGTTCCATAGTGCTTAAACCCAAGTTGGTATTTGGTAATCCACTCTATGATTATCTACTGATAAATCACAGTCTATAGTTCTGTTACCTATATCCTTTATGTCTTTATTTATATCCATGGCAAAGAATTCTGTCTGTATTCGATAGGCATGAGGGTTTTAGGTGAACGTATGTCATGACAGGGTTTGCATATTTAGAAAGACCATTCCAGGAGCAGGAAGATGGACTGTGAATCAGAGGAGAGGCCTGGGGGCAGATAGATGACCCTCAGGCAGCAGCAGGGGAAGAGTGCCTGGATGAAGCATGCATACGGGTGGACAGTAAAGGCAGGGAGGGTCCTTAGAAATCATTTAGCTCAACCTCTAATTTTATAGAAACCAAGGCCAGTCAGAAGATGGAAATAACTTATCCAAGGTCATATGGGCAGTCAGCAACAGAGGAGGGGACTCAGATCAAAGCCCCCTGGCTACCAGCCTCAGACCCTCTGTGCTGTGTCACGCTATGATGCTGGGGTCCCCAGGAACAGTCCCACAATTGTGTACACTTTCCCTTGTTCATGCTGCAAGGGCATCTAAACCTCTTCATACTCTATCTTTGCCAATGAGGACCAAACTATTCAAGAAGGTAATCATGCCCTCATACAAAAGAACATATTGGACCCCTACTTTGATTTTTTAAAAAAATGGCATTCCAAACACTGCCCTGTGCAAGACAGACAACACTAACAGCAGCAAGTGCTATAAAAATCTTCAGACAGCATCAATATTAGCCACCGAGGATGCCAGGAAGAAACACATTTGCCTCATATCCATAGCAAGATCAAATGCATTTTGGCAAACTTCAAGAAAGCAATTGGTTTTGAGCATTGGGGGCATTATTAAATGTTATATGTTTTTTTTTTTTAATAGAACACTTTTTTATCTCTTACTATACTCTGCTAATGAATACTGTTTCTACCAGCCTCCATTCCCCTTGCATCTCCTTTTTCTCCTGACCAGCAGAGTGGCAGGTGTGGGAGGCCTTTAAAAATTTTAAGTTTGGAAGATGGCCGAATAGGAACAGCTCCAGTCTCCAACTCCCAGCGTGAGCAACACAGAAGACCGGTGATTTCTGCATTTTCAACTGAGGTACTGGGGTCATCTCACTGGGGAGTGCCGGACAATTGGTGCTGGTCAGCTGCTGCAGCCCAACCAGCAAGAGCTGAAGCAGGGCGAGGCATTGCCTCACCTGGGAAGCACAAGGGGGAAGGGAATCCCTTTTCCTAGCCAGGGGAACTGAGACACACAACACCTGGAAAATCAGGTAATTCCCACCCCAATACTGCACTTTAAGCAAACGGGCACACCAGGAGATTATACCCACACCTGGCCGGGAGGGTCCCACGCCCACGGAGCCTCCCTCATTGCTAGCACAGCAGTCTGTGATCTAACCGAAACGACAACAGCGAGCCTGGGGGAGGGGCGCCCGCCATTGCTGAGGCTTAAGTAGGTAAACAAAGCCGCTGGGAAGCTCGAACTGGGTGGAGCTCACAGCAGCTCAAGGAAACCTGCCTGTCTTTGTAGACTCCACCTCTGGGGACAGGGCACAGCTAAACAACAAAAGGGGAAGCAGCAGAGGCCTGTGCAGATGCGAACGACTCTGTCTGACAGCTTTGAAGAGAGCAGTGGATCTCCCAACACGGAGGTTGAGATCGGAGAACGGACAGACTGCCTGCTCAAGTGGGTCCCTGACCCCTGAGTAGCCTAGCTGGGAGACATACCCCACTAGGGGCAGTCTGACACCCCACACCTCACAGGGTGGAGTACACCCCTGAGAGGAAGCTCCCAAAGTAAGAATCAGACAGGTACACTCGCTGTTCAGCAATATTCTATCTTCTGCACCCTCTGCTGCTGATACCCAGGCAAACAGGGTCTGGAGTGGACCTCAAGCAATCTCCAACAGACCTACAGCTGAGGGTCCTGACTATTAAAAGGAAACCTATCAAACAGGAAGAACACCTATACCAAAACCCCATCAGTATGTCACCATCATCAAAGACCAGAGGCAGATAAAACCACAAAGATGGGGAAGAAGCAGGGCAGAAAAGCTGGAAATTCAAAAAATAAGAGTGCATCTCCCCCTGCAAAGGAGTGCAGCTCATCTCCAGCAACGGATCAAAGCTGGTCAGAGAATGACTTTGACGAGCTGAGAGAAGAAGGCTTCAGTCCATCAAACTTCTCAGAGCTAAAGGAGGAATTACGTACCCAGTGCAAAGAAACTAAAAATCTTGAAAAAAGAGTGGAAGAATTGATAGCTAGAATAATTAATGCAGAGAAGGTCATAAATGAAATGACAGAGATGAAAACCATGACACGAGAAATACATGACAAATCCACAAGCTTCAGTAACTGACTCGATCAACTGGAAGAAAGAGTATCAGCGATTGAGGATCAAATGAATGAAATGAAGTGAGAAGAGAAACCAAAAGAAAAAAGAAGAAAAAGAAATGAACAAAGCCTGCAAGAAGTATGGGATTATGTAAAAAGACCAAATCTACGTCTGATTGGGGTGCCTGAAAGTGAGGGGGAAAATGGAACCAAGTTGGAAAACACTCTTCAGGATATCATCCAGGAGAACTTCCCCAACCTAGTAGGGCAGGCCAACATTCAAATTCAGGAAATACAGAGAACGCCACAAAGATACTCCTCGAGAAGAGCAACTCCGAGACACATAATTGCCAGATTCACCAAAGTTGAAATGAAGGAAAAAATCTTAAGGGCAGCCAGAGAGAAAGGTCGGGTTACCCACAAAGGGAAGCCCATCAGACTAACAGCAGACCACTCGGCAGAAACTCTACAAGCCAGAAGAGAGTGGGGTCCAATATTCGACGTTCTTAAAGAAAAGAATTTTCAACCCAGAATTTCATATCCAGCCAAACTAAGTTTCATAAGTGAAGGAGAAATAAAATCCTTTACAGATAAGCAAATGCTTAGAGATTTTGTCACCACCAGGCCTGCCTTACAAGAGACTCTGAAGGAAGCCCTAAACATGGAAAGGAACAACCAGTACCAGCCATTGCAAAAACATGCCAAAATGTAAAGACCATCAATGCTAGGAAGAAACTGAATCAACTAACGAGCAACATAACCAGTTAATATCATAATGGCAGGATCAAGTTCACACATAACAATATTAACCTTAAATGTTAATGGACTAAATGCTCCAATTAAAAGACACAGACTGGCAAACTGGATAAAGAGTCAAGACCCATCAGTCTGCTGTATTCAGGAGACCCATCTCACATGCAGAGACATACATAGGCTCAAAATAAAGGGACGGAGGAAGATCTACCAAGCAAATGGAGAACAAAAAAAAGCAGGGGTTGCAATCCTAGTCTCTGATAAAATAGACTTTAAGCCATCAAAGATCAAAAGAGACAAAAAGAAGGCCATTACATAATGGTAAAGGGATCAATTCAACAGGAAGAGCTAACTATCCTAAATATATATGCACCCAATACAGGAGCACCCAAATTCATAAAGCAAGTCCTTAGACACTTACAAAGAGACTTAGACTCCCATACAATAATAATGGGAGACTTCAACACTCCACTGTCAACATTAGACAGATCAACGAGACAGAAAGTTAACAAGGATATCCAGGAATTGAACTCATCTCTGCACCAAGCAGACCTAATAGACATCTACAGAACTCTCCACCCCAAATCAACAGAATATACATTCTTCTCAGCACCACATCACACTTATTCCAAAATTGACCACATAATTGGAAGTAAAGCACTCCTTAGCAAATGTAAAAGAACAGAAATTATAACAAACTGTCTCTCAGACCACAGTGCAATCAAACTAGAACTCAGGACTAAGAAACTCAATCAAAACCGCTCAACTACATGGAAACTGAACAACCTGCTCCTGAATGACTACTGGGTACATAACGAAATGAAGGCAGAAATAAAGATATTCTTTGAAACCAATGAGAACAAAGATACAACATACCAGAATCTCTGGGACACATTTAAAGCAGTGTGTAGAGGGAAATTGATAGCACTAAATGCCCACAAGAGAAAGCAGGAAAGATCTAAAATTGACACTCTAACGTCACAATTAAAAGAACTAGAGAGGCAAGAGCAAACACATTCAAAAGCTAGCAGAAGGCAAGAAATAACTAAGATCAGTGCAGAACTGAAGGAGATAGAGACACAAAAAACCCTCCAAAAAATCAATGAATCCAGGAGTTGGTTTTTTGAAAAAAATCAACAAAATTGACAGACCGCTAGCAAGACTAATAAAGAAGAAAAGAGAGAAGAATCAAATAGATGCAATAAAAAATGATAAAGGGGATATCACCACGGACCCCACAGAAATACAAACTACCATCAGAGAATACTATAAACACCTCTATGCAAATCAACTAGAAAATCTAGAAGAAATGGATAATTTCCTGGACACTTACACTCTTCCAAGACTAAACCAGGAAGAAGCTGAATCCCTGAATAGACCAATAGCAGGCTCTGAAATTGAGGCAATAATTAATAGCCTACCAAACAAAAAAAGTCCAGGACCAGATGGATTCACAGCTGAATTCTACCAGAGGTACAAGGAGGAGCTGGTACCATTCCTTCTGAAACTATTCCAATCAATAGAAAAAGAGGGAATCCTCCCTAACTCATTTTATGAGGCCAACATCATCCTGATACCAAAGCCTGGCAGAGACACAACAAAAAAAGAAAATTTTAGACCAATATCCCTGATGAACATCGATGCAAAAATCCTCAATAAAATACTGGCAAACCGGATTCAGCAGCACATCAAAAAGCTTATCCACCATGATCAAGTGGGCTTCATCCCTGGGATGCAAGGCTGGTTCAACATTCACAAATCAATAAACATAATCCAGCATATAAACAGAACCAAAGACAAAAACCACATGATTATCTCAATAGATGCAGAAAAGGCTTTTGACAAAATTCAACAACCCTTCATGCTAAAAACACTCAATAAATTCGGTATTGATGGAACGTACCTCAAAATAATAAGAGCTATTTATGACAAACCCACAGCCAATATCATACTGAATGGGCAAAAACTGGAAAAATTCCCTTTGAAAACTGGCACAAGACAGGGATGCCCTCTCTCACCACTCCTATTCAACATAGTGTTGGAAGTTCTGGCTAGGGCAATCAGGCAAGAGAAAGAAATCAAGGGTATCCAGTTAGGAAAAGAAGAAGTCAAATTATCCCTGTTTGCAGATGACATGATTGTATATTTAGAAAACCCCATTGTCTCAGCCCAAAATCTCCTTAAGCTGATAAGCAACTTCAGCAAAGTCTCAGGATACAAAATTAATGTGCAAAAATCACAAGCATTCTTATACACCAGTAACAGACAAACAGAGAGCCAAATCAGGAATGAACTTCCATTCACAATTGCTTCAAAGAGAATAAAATACCTAGGAATCCAACTTACAAGGGATGTAAAGGACCTCTTCAAGGAGAACTACAAACCACTGCTCAGTGAAATAAAAGAGGACACTAACAAATGGAAGAACATACCATGCTCATGGATAGGAAGAATCAATATCATGAAAATGGCCATACTGCCCAAGGTTATTTATAGATTCAATGCCATCCCCATCAAGCTACCAATGACTTTCTTCACAGAATTGGAAAAAACTGCTTTAAAGTTCATATGGAACCAAAAAAGAGCCCACATTGCCAAGACAATCCTAAGTCATAAGAACAAAGCTGGAGGCATCATGCTACCTGACTTCAAACTATGCTACAAGGCTACAGTAACCAAAATAGCATGGTACTGGTACCAAAACAGAGATGCAGACCAATGGAACAGAACAGAGTCCTCAGAAATAATATCACACATCTACAGCCATCTGATCTTTGACAAACCTGAGAGAAACAAGAAATGGGGAAAGGATTCCCTATTTAATAAATGGTGCTGGGAAAATTGGCTAGCCATAAGTAGAAAGCTGAAACTGGATCCTTTCCTTACTCCTTATACGAACATTAATTCAAGATGGATTAGAGACTTAAATGTTAGACCTAATACCATAAAAACCCTAGAAGAAAACCTAGGTAGGACCATTCAGACATAGGCATGGGCAAGGACTTCATGTCTAAAACACCGAAAGCAACGGCAGCAAAAGCCAAAATTGACAAATGGGATCTCATTAAACTAAAGAGCTTCTGCACAGCAAAAGAAACTACCATCAGAGTGAACAGGCAACCTACAGAATGGGAGAACATTTTTGCAATCTACTCATCTGACAAAAGGCTAATATCCAGAATCTACAAAGAACTCAAACAAAATTACAAGAAAAAAACAAACAACCCCATCAAAAAGTGGGCAAAGGATATGAACAGACATTTCTCAAAAGAAGACATTCATACAGCCAACAGACACATGAAAAAATGCTCATCATCACTGGCCATCAGAGAGATGCAAATCAAAACCACAATGAGATACCATCTCACACCAGTTAGAATGGCAATCATTAAAAAGTCAGGAAACAACAGGTGCTGGAGAGGATGTGGAGAAACAGGAATACTTTTACACTGTTGGTGGGATTGTAAACTAGTTCAACCATTATGGAACAGTATGGCAATTCCTCAAGGATCTAGAACTAGATGTACCATATGACCCAGCCATCCCACTACTGGGTATATACCCAAAGGATTATAAATCATGCTGCTATAAAGACACATGCACACGTATGTTTATTGTGGCACTATTCACAATAGCAAAGACTTGGAATCAACCCAAATGTCCATCTGTGACAGACTGGATTAAGAAAATGTGGCACGTATACACCATGGAATATTATGCAGCCATAAAAAAGGATGAGTTTGCGTCCTTTGTAGGGACATGGATGCAGCTGGAAACCATCATTCTTAGCAACCTATCACAAGAACAGAAAACCAAACACCGCATGTTCTCACTCATAGGTGGGAACTGAACAATGACATCACTTGGACTCGAGAAGGGGAACATCACACATCGCGGCCTATCATGGGGAGGGGGGAGGGGGGAGGGATTGCATTGGGAGTTATACCTGATGTAAATGACGAATTGATGGGTGCTGACGAGTTGATGGGAGCAGCACACCAACATGGCACAAGTATACATATGTAACAAACCTGCACGTTATACACATGTACCCTAGAACTTAAAGTATAATTAAACAAACAAAAAAAAAAATTTAAGTTTGGATGTACTTCAGAAACATAACCATGCTCATTATCATGTTGGTACCACTATCCCCATTAAATGGCTATTCTAATGACCTCTTTTGGCCTAAGTCTTCTCGTCCAGAAAGTAAATAAATCTGTAGAGGAATATGATAAAAATTAAAGAGTTGATATATGCAGAGTCACTTTCAACAAGGTTAATGAGAACTCAGTATATGTTAACTTCTACCAGTAGCATAGTAGCAGTCATCAGACTTATTTAGTAGTAGCATTTGGTAATCTTCAAGAGAGACAGAACACCTTAGCCATCGAATCACTTCCTCAGAATCCACCCTGTTATGTCCTTTCATGTAAAAGGCAAGTTTATATAGCAGAGAAGGCCCTAAAATTAGACAGACCCAGGGTGAAATTTCACCTCTGTCCTAGGGTTAGCTATGATATCTTGGGCCAGTTATTTAGGGCCCTCAAGCCTCATTCTCATCATCTCTAAAATGCAGACAACAACTCTGGCCCTGTAGGGTCAACAGACTGCCTGATATAAAAAAGGAACACCAGCACTCCCAACCCCCAACTTCTTTACTCAAAACTGCCTTCAGCTTTCACTCCTGGGTAAACCCACAAGGCCTCTTGGACCTTTGGAAATAAGGGGTCCTCTCCTGGGACTGAGGAGCACAAGGCAGTGGAAATGAGAGCCTCAGGGGGCTGGGCTGTGTGGCTGAGAACACCCAGGGGTGCTAGAGACATCACAGGCCCAAATTCAATGAACACAGACAATTTGGCATAAGGATGAAGAGATTCAGAGAGCAAAGGGAAAGTGTGGTGGTACAATGACCAGCTCCACTCTGCACAGGAATTGGCTGAGTTTGGAAATGCTGTGTAAGGAGGGAAAGAAAGAGGGGCAACTGGGAGACAAAAATCTTGAGAAAAAAACAGTGGAAAAATAAAAAATGCAATGCACCCAATTCTAACAAACCCAGGCATGAAACTTTGAAATTTCTCAGCAAGTAGATGTGATCTTGCAACTGAAGACAGATCAGTGCAGGTGAAAACCCAGCAAAGGGTTGTGGAAATGAGAGACTTTGTATGTAAAATGATAATCATAGTGCTAGGCTTTGCAGATCCTGACACAGATGGTGTGATTGTTCCTATGACTGTTAGGCTACCACACATCCCTGTATCAAGGCATAGGGTAAGCGTAGATGCTCTGGCCTTGCGTTGGAGCCCCAGGATGCAGGTTAGGCTACGTAGTACTATAGAATATAAAGTGTTAAAGTGAAAGACGATGATCTATACAGTAACACAACTCCTCAGCAATATCTGGAGGCATGTGCGGATGAATATCCCAGTTCCCAGGACACACTGAAGATGCCATGTAGGCTAAAGTAGATAGGAGCTAAAGGTGTCCATGCTCTTCTCTGACGGGCTGCAGGAGCTGTGCTGGGCTTCTTTGTTTCCAGGCACAGTGGTGGACCACTGGGCGCAGCCTGTCTCAGGGAGTGCTGCCTTCACACTTGTCCCCATCCTCCTGGTCACAGCAAATAGGTCTAAATGTGTCTATTTCCTGCCCTCTGTCTCCAGTTGCAAGACCATATTTACTTGCTGAGCGATTTCAAAGTTTCATGCCTCAGTTTGTTAGAGTTTGGTGCAAGGCATTTTTTGTTTTTCCATGCTTTTTTGCCCAAGATTTTTGTCTCTCAGTTGCCCCTCTCTCTTTCCCTCCACACATAGTACTTCCAGACTCAGCCAATCCCTGTACAGAGTGGAGCTGGTCATTGCACTGCCACACCTTCCCAGGTGTGCCTCTAAGAGATGCAGTCACCAATATACCCTGTTCTTACTTCAACTTGCAGTTTCTCCAGATGAAATTCCCCTTTACCTCTCAAGGTCTGGTCACGTTGGGAAGATGCGACAGCACTAAGGCAACGACACCATGCTGGCGCTCCAGAAAGGAGCAAAAGACTTAAAAATAGCCTCTCTGAGACAACCTGCAGGGCTGCTAGGTGCAGCCCTGGCTGACCAGCACGCACTTCTGGGGTAGAACAGGCATTGGTCAGCCCTGCTCCACAGAGGGCAGGAAATGAACACATTTAGACCTATTTGCAGTGACCAGGAGTATGGGGACCACTGTGAAGGCAACGCTCGCTAAGACAGGCTGAACCACTGCACCTGGGCACAGAGAAGCTCAGCCTGGGCTCTAGAACACAACAGGAATGGAGACTGGTGTTCCATCAGGGTCTCTCCTCTGCAACTGCATCCCTTTCCTCTCCCAAGATGCCAGAGAGGAGGAATGACCCAGCTAAGAACAGGGCAGCAACATCAGAAAATATATCACAGGTGACTATTTTAAAGGAATTGAAAAAGGTGACATTTTCCATTACAGCCCAGTGTGGCGGCGCTAATATCCCCCTCTTCTGAACCACAGGCTCTCCACCACCACCCGCAGCCTCTTGACTGCACTTCTAATAGGTACTGCAGAGAAGCCTCGAGGAGAGGTTTTGTCTTACTGACACATCTTATTTCCACTCTTGTTGGCATGGAGAAGGCTACTTTGTTTGTGTCTGATTCCAGCTGGGCCACAACAGGGTCCTGTCTGATGAGCAGAAATGGCTGGAAGACTGTTCCCATCTTGCTCAGCCACCCTGCAAGAGACCTCATGCTAACCTTCTCCACTTCCACAGCCCATCCCCACACCCTTGCCATGCTCCCATTCCCCAGGTACCTCGGAGAGGTCCAACGGAGTGTGCTTCATACACACGATGGTCACTAAAACCTTGTACCTGTCCTCTGTGCTTATCGGTTAAGGGAAGAAAGTAATAGTTGTGTGTCATGTTCTCTCCCACAGAAATGCTCTCGAGGCCACTGGCATTTCAGCAGGAGCTGGTGATGTAGTGAAAAGTACAGATGTGTTGGAATTAAAAAGAATCTGTGTTTCAGTCACTCATTTGACAAGACATTATCCAGTGAGCACCATGTCCCAGGCACTCTTCTGGGTACTGAAAACATGCCTATGAGCAGCCACTCAGAAGACACAAGTCCCTGTTCACATGGGGGCCACATGCTACCTGGCTAAGAACTAACAGTACAAAAGAGAGAGAGAAAAAAAGTAACACTGGGAAAAGTACACCCCTTCTCTGCTTTGCTGTTTCTTAATTTATCAAATGGGAATGACAACAATAGCTGTCTTATGGGACGACTGTGCCTTTTGCAAAGTGCTGCACAGATGTGAGTTGTCACTACTAATGTTTTCACAGCCTAGACCCCAGGAGCAGTATTCCTAAGAGAGAAGGGAGAGAACTGAAATATGATTATCCTAATTCTCTCTGGCCTGGACAGTTCAGCTGCAGCCTCAGATTCAGAACCTCCCCAAGCTGACTTGAGATCCCCATCACCTTTTCCCGTATAGTTCCTTGTACTCTGTTCGCATTTGTTATAGTATTTGATGCCCCGTGGACTGCACAATGGTCTATTACTCTAACAGCCATGAGAGTGCATTCCCTCTCTATTCAACTGCTGATCCCGAGTGCCACTGATGGCACTGGTCTTTCACAGGTGCTTAAGAACTGTTACATTTAGCAGAATAAATTATGAATGAGTAGGGATGAATGAATAAGGAGCCTCTGAGTGCTATCACTCCATTTGTTGCATACTTACCCAACCACACCCTAAGCAAACTGTGTGGTCTGTTCCGTAGGTGGCATTGTCCCCTATGCCTGCCCATCTCTTCATATGAATATAGTAAAAATGGGACCACCTGTCTCCTGAATACGTTTCCATTCTAAGTTTCTTTCTTTTTTTTTTTTTTTTTTTGAGACAGAGTCTCTCTCTGTTGCCCAGGTTAGAGTGCAGTGGCACGCTATCAGCTCACTGCAACCTCCGCCTCCCAGGTTCAAGCGATTTTCCTGCCTCAGCCTCCCAAGTACCTGGGATTACAGGTGCCCACCACCATGCCCAGCTAATTTTTATATTTTTAGTAGAGATGGAGCTTCACCATGTTGGCCAGGCTGGTCTCGAACCCCTGAACCCAGGCTGCTCCAAGGCATTCTTATCCTTGTAAAATGCTGAAGAGTTGTACTGAGGCAACGAAGACAACCTGCCATAAGGGGCACACCAGATGGCTTTGATCATACCCTCCCCAAGCCTGCCAGAAGTCAGAGCCGGTCCTGGACACCAAGGTCGACAGAGCCCAAGTTGAAGTCCTATGGATGGGTGCGGTGCAACGCAGGAAGGACAAGAAGAGAGGTTTCTTCCCATTTCTCTAGGTATCTGCCCTATGAGTCCTAGAAAGTGTTCTGAATTATGGCATCTTGAGAATGGACTTTGAAATCAGCCCAACCTATTTGTGAATTCCAACTCCGCCATCAGAGCTTTGATGGCACTTTGATGGGACTTCAAGGGACTTTCTCTCCTGAGCCTCACTGTGTCTCCATTTATGAAATAGGGCTAACAATAGCTATGCTGTTGTTTGTTATGAATATTAAAGAGATAATTCATGTAAAGTACAAACAGAGATGCTAATACATAGTAGATGTTCAATAAATGGCAGTAATAATATTAATTGAGGGTTTATGATATGTCTGGACCCCTTCAAGGATTCACATATATCACATGTTTAATCCTCTAACAACCCTATGAGTAGGTCATTTAAATGAAGATAAATATAAATAATAAATATACAAATGATAAATATAATATAAATATGATTATACAAATAATACAGCATAAATATAATGTGATCTATTAATACATAAATTAAAAAGAGAATATTAAAGCATTAAGATGTTAAATAACCTACCCCAGGCCACTCAGGGGAGAAGTCTTGAGTTTGTGTTTATCTTCCCAACCCTCCTGACCCCGGAGCACCCTCTCCTGCCCTCCACACTAAACAGCTGTCACTGTTGTTGACTCATTACACAAGTTCCCTGAAAATATTCAGCTCTACCTCTCCCATCTGGAGAGGTGACATGGGTCTCACAGCCACATCTTTTTCTTTCCTAGATAAAACGTAGGACATCCACATGCTGTCAGGAGGCCTGTGGCCCATGCTTGGTGAAGGAAGCCCCAAATGACTAATGTACCTACCCCTTTTGAGAAGTTGCCACCCTCCGTGGCAAAGGCTCTGAGATTTAAAGAACCACACAAATGACTTCAGCTCTGGGATGGGCAATGAAGAAGGAAACTCCTGCCTTCTGGGAAATGCAAGGCACCACGGGGCAACAGCCCCTGTCACAGGACTTCAAATAGGAGGCAAGCAGTACCACCCCAGGACTCAAGAAGTCTGGGCTTCCATTGACATTTTCTTGTAGCTGAAGGTATGGACCAGTGATCCAGACAGGAATTGTTGCCTCCTTGGGTGACAGACTGGGCAGCTCAAGAAAATTTCAGCTTGACTAAAGCATAGTGAGGCAAAGAGAACCAGAGAGAGAAAACCCACTTCACTTCTTTCCCAGCAGTAGATTCCATCGAGGGGCTTGACCAGCTCTTAGAAAATTCTGCACTAGATTTTTATGTTCTCGTGCATATGTTCCCACTCCCCCACTAGACTATGGCTCTTTAGGGGCAGAAACTAGGTCTATAGATCAGTTTACCTTTTGCTTCCCATAGCACCACCCTCGAGCTTACACATTGACCATTTGGAGTTGCCCAGTATATAGAACGGGAAACGCCACATCAAGGGGAGATGAATCTCCATAGCAAGTGAAAACAAAGGGTCAAGGAGGGAATTTGCACTTCCTGGAAGAGTGTCACATCCAAACCAGGGTGTGTGGGACAGACACAGGGCCCTTGCTCTCTGCCCAGTCTTATGTCCCAGAGTCCCAAGAAATATGACATTCAACGTCCAATGTCCGATGTCTCTAAGCCCTCAGTGTTGGCAGCATCTCTCTGTGCTCTGCTCCACCCTGAAGGAAATCCCACCTAAGACGCCCTCCCTAGAGCCCAGGCCTGGCCCAGAAGCGACCACTGAGTACTGACATGTCTCACTATGCCAGAGAAACCATGAGCCCGCCTTGGCAGCTGAGTGCAGCTGCGGCTGTTGCTTAAAAGCCTTCCCTCATGCAATAACCTCTCATTATATTTTAATGTTGTTGTAACTTTATGGCTTAATCAGTATTTGCAATTTGTTAGTAGCCTGGGTGGCCATAAAATTGTTTTCCAGGTACTGAAACATCCCATCAAGGTTTGTAAAGCAGTGGTTCTTAGTTTATCACACCCATAAAATGCCCTGGCAATTTGACAGATATAATAACTTTTTTTATCAAGTGTCTAATTTGAGAGGAAATTAAGCCATACGTTACATGCAGCTCGCACTGGGCTTGGAGCTCCTCAACCTCCCAGTCTCCCAGGGATGCCCCTCTCCTCACCCCATCTGTCCTCTTCAGCCAAGGGCTGGATTTCCTTCTTGCCCCTTGTACAGGGCCTGCTGCAACCTCTGCAGAGCTGGGGGCCAATGGTCATGGGTCTGCCATGTGGCCTGTGCAGTCGTCCTTGATGAAACAGTGCTTTTGCACTGAGGATCCAGCAATGACTGGGAAATTTGTCCCCAGAAAGAGAGCTAAAGCCCTGCTAATCCCATCCCTGTGTCTCCCAGCAAGTTGATGCACCCTGGGCCTAATCCCATCATGGGTCTACATGTGAAAGGAACCACATTGACTCTCTGCCTTTCACTTACCAAGTTCATCCCCATTCTTCAAAGATATTTAACCTCTCATGCTTTTCTTCATATTCTGTCCAAGTCACTGAGAGAGAGCAATTAGATCAGAAAGGTACAAAGAAAAATAAATGATTCTCCTTGCCAGTTACATGTGTTTCCTCCTCCCTGCCATTTTCCAGTGTTCATTTCTCTTGGGATAATGTTGAACCAAAGAACAGTTTTGGTCACACATTATGTTGCATGTGTACATACCCCACATAGGGGTACCTCACCCAGGCCCAAATTATGACTAAGTCACCAATGCCTAGCATCAACTTTTCATGTGGCCCAGAAACTTGAGTGAAGATGATTTCCCCTCCAACTCTATTCTGCACAGTCAATAGTGCCACTGGTGGTGAACAGTTTTCATCTGGCTTTCCAACATTTAACTGCAAAAGCTATCTCCCACCATGACACCCAGCCTCAGACAGTCATATTTAAAAATGGGGTTGATGCTAGGCATTGGTGAGTCTGGGGCCAGGCACGGTGGCTCACACCTGTAATCCCAGCACTTTGGGAGGCCAAGGAGGGCAGATTACTAGAGGCCAGGAGTTCAAGAACAGCCTGGCCACCATGGTGAAATCCCATCTCTAATAAGAATACCAAAAGAATCCTGGTGTGATGGTGCATGCCTGTAATTCCAGTTACTTGGGAGGCTGAGGCACAAGAACCACTTGAACCCAGGAGGCAGGCAGAGGTTGCAGTGACCCAAGATGGTGCCACTGCACTCCAACCTCGGCAACAGAGTAAGACTCCGTCTCAAAGAAAAGAAAAGAAAATGGGATCTGGACCACCTTACGTTGTTTGTTACCATTTGGTTGGCATTACTGAGCAACCACTATGTGGCCAGTAGCATTCTAAGCTCTGAGTGATCTAAAGACAGTAAAGACAGAGTCTTTGCCCCTCTGAGAAAACTGGCAAGAAAGGCAAAGATCAGAACTGCAATAGAGCTATGGAAACACAGAAAAGACCCACAACCTGAGCTGGGATGGGGGTCGTGACTCCAGAGAAAGCTTCTCAGTGGACGTAGCCCTTGACACAGGTGTGTGTGTGTGTGTGTATGTATATAAGTATATATATGTATGTGTGTGTATATATACGTATGTTTAATTCATATATATGAATTAAAACTAGCCTGTACACAAGGATGCAGAGGAAAGACTTTTGACGAAGAAGGATCTGCAGATTTGCAAATACAAACTTTCCATACTCTACAAAATTTCAGACAAAGTCGAGCATGGAAAACATGAGAAAGAGCCAGAAAGCAACATGGCAGTGGAGAGGCTGTGCATGGGCTGTGGCCTCTAGGCTGTGGCCAGAAGACACCTGCAAACATAGGAAAGAGCCAGGTTCATAACTCTCTGCTATGCCAGGCTGAGGAGATTGAGACTGATTCAAAAATTGTTGGGAAACATCAGAGGATCTTAGGCTTGGTGGTCACATGATCACAATAGAATTTTAGATCATAATGGCATCAAAGTAATGAAGACCTAAACAGAGTTGGGGAGACAGGCTGCAGAAGATCATTGTCATTTGGGGGCAGCCTAGCACACAATACTGTCCTCCACATCCCCATTTCCATCTTTCTATTAGCACCCTGATCTCCCTTTCAGTGGAAACTCCTTATTTTGTGTGGTCCTGAAGGGAGACCACTGTTGCTTTCTATCATAGAAGGGGCAAGATT
The DNA here is from genome assembly GCF_007565055.1 of Rhinopithecus roxellana. Taxonomy (NCBI): domain Eukaryota; kingdom Metazoa; phylum Chordata; class Mammalia; order Primates; family Cercopithecidae; genus Rhinopithecus; species Rhinopithecus roxellana. Next base: position 455,766 of record NC_044557.1, on the reverse strand, counting down.
TTCTGCCTCACCTGCCAGAGTAGCCAGGAGTGGACGACAGGCACAGTCAATCCAACACTGCCTTCTAGAAATGTTGACTTTTGAGAGGGTAACTAAACAGCATGCTTTTCACAGGCTGTGGCAGATTGTATTTTCCAAAAACGACCACAGCAATATTTCCAATTCCACATGCTCTTCCACAGTCTTGTTATTCTCCAACAAGAGGTGGAGTTTATTTCTCCTCTGGATTCGAAGCAATAGAAGTAACACTGCAAGACTTCAGAGACTACATCATGAAGAGTGAGATGGCTTCCATCTGGCTCATTCTCTCTTGAGAGGCTTGCCCTGGGAACCTAGCCACCATGTTGCAGGGAAGCCCAGACCACACAGAGCAGCCATGTGTAGGTAGGTGTCCTGGACAACAATCCCAGCTAAGATTCCAGCTGACAGCCAGCACAGACCTTCAGACTTGTGAAGGAGGGAGCCTTTGGGAGACTTCAGGCCCCACCCTTCCAGCCACCCCAGCTAACTCCACTTAGAGCAAAGACAAGCGCTACTCCCTGTAAGCCATGCCCAAATTGCCTATTCATGAGCAAAATAAACATTGTAATTTTAAGTCATTGAGTGTGGGGTGGTTTGTTCCACAGAAACAGATCACTGGAATGGGGACCTTGACTGAGGATCCAACTCTGTAATATTTAGAGGTCTCTTAACTCCTACCTGTTTTCTAGTCCTGATTTTCTGGCTTCCCCCTACTATTTTAAGCATGAAATATGTTTGGCAACAGCAACACTGAGTTTCTGTTGCTTGCAACTGCTATCCCCAGCCAAGGAAGGGCACGCAGCCATGGTCCAGGGGAGGAATGCTGAGGGCCTGAGGATAGACATGGCGGGGAAGGTTTGGAGCTGATAAACATACAGGGCACAGAATCCACCAGAACTTGAGGAAGATAGGGGAAAAGACGAAGGCAGGAAGGCTTCTCAGGTTTCTAACTGGACCACTGAGCGGATGTTCATGCCATTCAATGAGAAAGGTATTCCAAGGAGAGAAAGGAGCTTTCAGGGAATGAACACACGTAAACTCATTACGAGCTCAGTTATCAATCTGGAGATTTTGAGATGCCGGTGGGAGGCACACGTGGATCTGGAATACAGAGGGGCACCACTGTAGCTTTCCAGCTTCCCCGCATCACTTAGGACAGACAATGCTAGAGACCAGGAAGAGTCTACTAGGGATGCAGAAATCTGAGGAAAGCTGAATGCTATCCCTGCTCGTGCTGAATCTTTAACTTTCACAAGTGCGCTCCGCTGAGGGTGGAGGCACGTGGGGGTGTGTGTACGTGTCTGAAAAGGCATACAGGTGAATATTCACGCTTTCTCAATCCGAGACTGAAAGGGGAGCCAGATCTTTCATTTATTTCCCACTTCCCCACAGCATCTTATGAAACAACTCTAAAGGTTGAGAACTGGCTTAATATAAACACAAGAATAACTGTGCATTTATGTAAAGCCTTCCTCAAAGGAGCTCTCCGCACTCTGCAGATAATGGACTTATTTATCCTTAGAGCACCTCTGTGAGGCAGTTACAGGACAGGGGTGACCAGGCTCATGTCATAAATAATGTCAGGAACAGCACGAAGCCCAGCCAGCCTATAACTCTGAGGCCCTGGGCGAGATGGGATGGGCCCAAGGTCACCCAGAGAGTTGGGAACAGGATGAGCCTTCGTGCTGTGATGGCATGACTCACATTCTCTCTGAATGTCCCCCGGGCCTGCTCAGCCCTGTCACCTGTGTGGTGACTCTGTGGTGGTAAGGAGTTAAGAGATAAATCTGCCAGGCAGACTGGTTAGGACAGATCAGCACCTTCTTTTCCAGCCAAGCAGTTCCTCGCATGCCAACAGGCACAAACCCAGAGACAGAATCCACACAAGTCATTGGGAAACTGGCCTGACCAACTCGGCTGTAGAAAAATACTCCCATCACAAGGAATTGCAAATCAATAGAGAGGAAATCATCTCCAGCCTCATACACACAGACCGGTTCCTGCCCTGTGAAAGCCGCAGCAACGCCGGTCATAAAAAGCCCCCTCTTGGCCAGAATGGGTTGGCTCCAGAGGCTCCAAGTGAAAACAGAAGTTGAATAAGAGCAATATACTGTATTTGTTTAAATTTCATGCCAGTGAATGTCTGTGACGCAGGAGACAGGTTTATGGAGAGAGAAATAAAATGTTGACAAATGGCCCTGTAATCAACTGGAACATGCAATAAATCATTAGAATGCCAATAACACTTCCAGGACAAGCTTAGAAAGGTCATTACTGTGTCACAATACATCTTCCAGCACCAAACAAAGCAAACAGAACATGTTGGGAATAGGATTATGGGGGAAGCATCTGTCAGTCCTAATTAAGAATTAACTACAGATCGTATCTTGGGAGATGTATAATTTATTTTCCCTCTTCTTCCTCCCTATGCGCTCACAAAAAGAAAAATAAATCAATAAAAAATTTAACCCATTCTGGATCAGAGATGATGTCGAAGTAGGAGGCACGAAGCATCTCCAGGGAGAGCCAAGACCCTGGGAGCGCAGGGAGCAGGGCAGGCAGGAGCAGACAGGCACAAAGGAGGGCGGGACAGAGAGCTGGAGAGCTCCAGTCAGTCCAGGCACTGGAAGCTTCTCTCTTTGCCCCAGCCCAGCCCAAGATACTCAGTTTTACACCCTGGGGAATGTTGGGGTTATTTAATACTTTGACAATGAAGTCTCAAGAGCTAAAAAGAGGCAACACGAAGGTTGGAAGTTAAAAAAACAAAAAGGTGCCAAGTTCTTTCTACCTGAATGTACCAGTTAAGATTGAATTTGGCTGCAAGTACAAAAAACTCAACTCACAGCGACTTACACAAAGAAGTATTTATTTTTTCTCACATAACGGAAGTCCAGGGGTGGGAAGTGCTGGATCAGTTTTCTAAACGTCTGTTTTAGAATCTTATAGGGATTGGCTTTTGCCCTCTTTGACTCTATAGTCACAAGATGGCTGCTGCAGCTCCAGACACTGTATCCATGTTCATGGGGAAAACAGAGGATAAAAGACAGCTCCAGCCTTCATTATCCCTGATATCAGGAAAGACAAAGTTTTCACAGCACCACCCCCACTCCTACACCAGCAGCAAATTAGGCATTTATCTCATTAACCAGAATTGTCTCATATGATTCCCAAAGAGCCTGAGAGATGAAACAGACACCTTGTCACCCCCAAAGAAAGCTGGGGTTCTGTTTATGGGCAAGGAAAGAGGAATGAATTTTGTGTTATTAATTAGCAGGGTTTGCCATGCTGGTAAAGTGGGATATGGGGCAACGCAGGCTCCCTGCAAAGGAAGAGCCAGTTGTGCGCGTGTGTGTGTTTGCAACATGCTCTCTGCAGAAATGGTCTTCATTCCACAGGAGAAAGTGCTGGGGCTCTAAGCCCTGCTCCATAGCACTGCCCTGCCAGGATTGCGCCAACTGTGCACGTCCACCACAGACACAACACGTTCTAATTTTGTCGTACTCCTTTCTAAAACGGGCAGAGTCCACTTTGCTGAGCCTTAGAGGAACTCAGGGTATTCAGAGGAAAGTCAATTCAGCCATCTGAGAAGCACCAAAGGATGTAGGAGAAAATATCCACTCCTTCCCCAGAGACCTTGCTCCCAATGGTGCTTCCATCAGTGGAAGCTACTCAGAAGGTTCCAAGAGGTCTTTTGTTGTCTACCTGGGTTTTGCTTTTCTCCAAGCAGCTTCTTATGCTTTCCTCTGTGGCTGTGTGTGTGTGTGTGTGTGTGTGTGTGTGTGTGTGTGTGTGTGTATACAGGCGCAAGTGTCTTTCTAATTGCCCCAGTCGCTTCCCCACTTCTCTAATGAGCTGGACCCCATCCGATGATTGAGGTAACTTCCCCAGACTTGCTCAGTGAGGTTTGCACACACCACCTCCCTCTTTGTGTCCTGATGACGGTTGCCATCATTATGGCGTGGCTGTTGTTTTTGCTCTCGCTTATTCTTCCTGCCTTCCCTTCTCGGGTCTCTTTTTCTGCTTGAGTTTGCATTTCTCCTTTTATTTTATTTTATTTTTTTCTGCTGACAGAGACAAGAGCTCATCCTAGTTCACCATTTCAGGATTTGTTGCAAAATTCAAGGTACAGGTTTATGGCTGCTGGTGTCCTGGTTATAGTACAGTTCTTATGGGTCCTAATAAACTCAGCTGCTCTAGGGGCCTCTTAAATTCCAGTATGAAAGATAGAGAAAAGGCATTATTTAGTTCCTGGTACATTCAGGGATCCTCATCCTTGAAGGCTGAGGATAATGTTTCTTTCTTGGGGGAGCAAAAGCCCATAACTCTTGAATGCTGCCCAGGAACTTGAGGGTAAAAGAAGAGTTCTTTTCTCCTTCCCAGTTGCTAGATGGATGGCAAATGAGAAACAGGGTTGGAGCTAGAAAGATGGTCACAAACCAAGGACTGAAATTCAGTAGTATTTTCTTTTTCCTTTTTTTTTTTTTTTTTCCAATCTCAAAAAGCCTATCCTTAGATGCTGAGCACGCAATTGGGTTAAGACAAAATGGGCTAGTTGAAAATCCCACACAGTTCCATTCTGCACAAGCATAGGCTGTGGCCCTCCGTGGGGTGGCCCCTGAGATATGCCTAGAACAGCATTTTGTATTATTTCTGTATTATTTTTAATATTTTTATTTGTATTTTTTAATATCTCAGGGACAGCCCCTGAAATATGCCTAGAACAGCCATAATCATTTTTTTGTATTACTTTTTAATATTTTTAGATTCAAAGTCTCTCTGTGTCACCCACGCTGGAGTGCAGCATGGTGCACTCCTGGCCTCAAGTGATCCTCTCACCTCACCCTCCTAAGCAGCTTGAACTACAGGCACATACCGCCACACCCGGCTAATTTTCTTATCTTTTGTATACATAGGGTCTTCCTGTGTTGCCTAAGCTGGTCTCAAACTCCTGGGCTCAAGGGATCCTCCTGCTTCAACCTCCTGAGTAGCTGGGATTACAGGTGTGAGCCATCATGCCCTCATAATCACATTCTGAAACAGCACTTCACAAAATGCGTCTGCTTCTTTCTTTCTTAAGATCGTCTAACAATCTGGGTGTGACTCCTTTATTGCACATGAGGAAACCACAGCTGATGTTGCGTAGTTATTTGCTCAAGGTCACATAGCAGGTTAAGTGTCAGCTGAGACTCAAACCCAAATTGCTGTCACATAATCCAGGGCTGATTCCATGTTCCCAAGCTGCCCCTCTTGGAGTATCTATGCTCGCCTCTAGAAATTGCTAGTCAGAGACTGCCTTGTGGAATGAAGTGAGTACTGACCTATGGAGTCACTGCATCCAGACAGAGCAAGTGCTCTTGGGAATGTCGCACCACCTCTCTTGGCTTCAGCTGCCTGATTTAGAAAATGAAGGATTGGCTGGGCGCGGTGGCTCACGCCTGTAATCCCAGCACTTTGAGAGGCCGAGGCGGGCGGATCACGAGGTCAGGAGATCGAGACTATCCTGGCTAACACGGTGAAAACCCTGTCTCTACTAAAAATACAAAACATTAGTCTGGCATGGTGGCACGTGCCTGTAGTCACAGCTACTCGGGAGGCTGAGGCAGGAGAATTGCTTGAACCTGGGAGACAGAGGTTGCAGTGAACCGAGATCATGCCACTGCACTCTAGCCTGGGCAACACAGTGAGACTTTGTCAAGAAAGAAAGAAAAGAAAGGAAAGAAAGGAAAGAAAGGAAAGAAAGGAAGGAAGGAAGGAAGGAAGGAAGGAAGGAAGGAAGGAAGGAAGGAAGGAAGGAAGGAAGGAAGGAAGGAAGGAAGGAAAGAAAGGAACGACAGAAAGAAAACGAAAGAAAAGAAAGAAAGAAAGAAAGAAAGAAAGAAAGAAAGAAAGAAAGAAAGAAAGAAAGAAAGAAAGAAAAAGAAGAGAAAGAAGGAAAGACTAGTGAAGAAAGAAGGCAGGGAGGGAGGGAGGGAGGGATGGAGGGAGGGAAGAAAAGAAAATGAACGATCACAGTCACAATGCAAGATCCTAGAATGCCTCAGGGCCTACTGTGTGAGAGGGGACTGTCCTGTCCCTCTTTTATGTTGTAGATATTAAAGTTCTGTGTAAATTTGATGAAGTACACAACATTCTACTTAATTTAAAAGTTTTTAATGTCTAAGGGCACTTGAACTAGACATTCTCTGAGATCCCATGCCTTGTCCATGCCGTCATTAGCACCAATGAAATGTCTACAATTGTGCACTTGCAGAGGTCTTGGCCTGGTGCCTGTCAGGAAGTTGGTGCTGAAAGATGGCAGCCATGAACCATTGCCCAGTCATAATGAACCCCCATGGAAGGGGTCTCTCCTGGACATGGTGAAGGGTTTCTGAGAGCAGAGTTAGGCATGCTGCTGGTTGATAGGGCTTGTAGTCTAAGAGATGACCTTTGGTTTTTTTCTGGAGGATATGACATTTGAGGCCATGCCCTCAAGCCATAAGATCTGTCCTCAGATACAGTTTCAAACTTTCTGTTTCCCCCGTCTCCAACACGGATAAAGAAAACTGGAGTTGGTTAGCCTGCAGAATGATTTTTTATTAATAAAGTGGTGCAATTTAGAGTGGTATTTCAGGTCACCTTAAGCTCTCCCGTACAACCTGGATTTTGCATTAAATGGAAACTATTAGTATTCGGAAATGCTTTAGCATGAGAGTGGCCGTGTGACCGTGACCTCTGTGTTTATGTAAACGTGTTTTCATTACCACCGTGCCTGGGGTGGAAAGGGGGAGCTGGAAGAAGAGAAAGACACTGCTTATTAACGCTGTCCTTGCGAATGTTCTTTGATTAGCAGCAGCTCAGGTCTAAGGGGGTCGAATACTGCACGCGGGCTGTGAATCACTCCCTTCGCAGCATGTGTGCCTGGCTAGAGGACACCAGGGCAGAGGATCCTGGCCCAGGAAGATGCTGTGCAGCCTCCTATGCCCTCCACTTGGAGCTCACCTCCAATCATCCTGGATTCTTTTGTCCCACCCCCCAGGAACTAGCTGGGAGGTCAGCCAACTACTGCCCAAAACTGGCCCACTACCTATTTTTGTACAGCCCTCATGCTAAGAATGATTTTTGTATTTTTTAATATTGCAAAAAAAAAAAGAAGAATATTTCATGACATGTGAAAATGCCACGCGATTCTAATTTCAGTGTCCGTTAATAAAGTTTTATTAGAACACAGCCACGCTCATTCATTCACTTATGGTCTGTGGCTGCTTTCCTGCTGCAATGGCAAGGTTGAGTAATTGTGACAGAGACCATATGACCTCCAAAACCTAAAAGAGTTGCCATGTAGGCTTTTGTAGAAACAGTGTGCCAACCCCTAACCAAGTCCAACATTGGTTCCTCTTTCAATTCCTTTGGCAACAAGTCATCAACACCTCAAAAATTCCTCCATAACATTTATGGAATCCACCCTCACTGCTCACTACTAGTTAAGAACCCAGCATCTCCAAACAGGACGCTGGCAACAACTTCCAGATGAGCCTCCCAACTTCCAGACTTTGCTACCTGGGACTTCTCAATGGTGTCTCCAGAGTGTGGTAGAATAGCCTGGCTAAAAACACAGACGCTGGGGCTTCATACCCCAACTCTTCTCACTTATTGTATGTATGGCCCCAGACTAGTCATTTCAGCTCTAAGCCTCAGTTTCCCCATCTGTAAAATGGGAGATAATAATAGTACCTATCTTGTAAGTTATTGTAAGGATTATTTGCTGTATTCATCCGTTCTTGCACTGCTGTAAAGAAATACCTGTCACTGGGTAATTTATAAAGAAACAAAGTTTAATTGACTCATGGTTCTGCAGACTGTACAGGAAGCATGGCTGGAGAGGCCTCAGGAAACTTAAAATCATGTTAGCAGGCAAAGGGGAAGCAGGCACACCTTATAAGCCCAGAGCAGGAGGAAGAGAGATGAGGGAGGTTCTACACATTTTTAAACAACCAGATTTCGTGATAACCCATATACTATCACAGGAACAGCCACAAAGGAGAAATCTGCCCCTGTGATCCAGTAACCTTCCACCAGGCCCCACCTCCAACACTGGGGATTAAAGTTTGACATGAGATTTACTTAGGTGGAGACATGGACCCAAACCATATCCTTTGCAAAGCTCCAAAACAGTGCCTGGAACAATACCAGTATTTTTTGTTTGTTTGTTTGTTTTGTTTTGTTTTGTGAGACGGAGTCTTGCCCTGTCGCCCAGGCTGGAGTGCAATGGCACAATCTCAGCTCATCGCAACCTCCGCCTCCTGGGTTCAAGCAATTCTCCTGCCTCAGCCTCCCGAGGAGCTGGGATTACAGGCGTGTGCCACCACATCCGGCTAATTTTTTGTATCTTTAGTAGAGACAGGGTTTCACCTTGTTGGCCAGGCTGGTCTCGAACTCCTGACCTCATGATCAACCCGCCTCAATTTCCCAAAGTGCTGAGATTACAGGCATGAGCCACCACACCCAGCCAATACCAGTATTTTGTATGATCGTCCATGGAAAATTCAAGTTTGACCATGTCATTCCTCCACCCAGAAGATACCAGTGGCTTTTCATCACTGGTCAAATGGAGCCCAAACTCCTGAGCACAGTGTGCACAGGTCCTCTGTGTTCTGATCCCCATCAACTTGTGTCCAGCCATAGCTCTCTGTACCCTAGGCCTCACAGGTTCTGCTGTAACAAATTGTAGTTGCTCACCATTTCCCCCACACCTTTTGCTGTTTCTTGTCCTTAGCATTCCCTTCAGAGGCTCCGCTTGTATTTCACCTCCTCCAAGAAGTCTTCTCTGACTGCCCACATCATACCTTGTGCAAGGCTCCACCCTACTTCCTCTATCAAATCCAGTCTGTTGTTGACTTGCTCTGCCACCCTTAGCTGGTGAGCTACTTGAGAATGTAGGGAGATCTCAGGAGTTAACTTGAGAGAGAGGAGAGACTATTTTCAGAGGACATATCAGGAAAGGCTTCTTCATGTAAAGCCCTTTTGAGATGAGCCTTGGAGGCCAGGAGCTCTTGTAGGACAAGAGCTGGCTTTAGTCATTGTCTGACTGTGCCTGACTCATTTAGGTCTTTCCTAAATGTTTGTTGACTGAATTAAGTGCTTGGTGAATGACTTTAATCCATTCATCCCTCCAGAAAACTGTAGCATTATGTGAGTTCAAGTTTCAGCTTGAAAGATAATTCCATGCCCTGCACCTTTGAGTTAATGATTTCAGACTGAAATATGGTTCCAGGCACCCAAGAAAACAGGGAGAGAGGTTTGAGGGGACTCCCCATGCCTACAAGATACCGAGACACAGTGACCTGCTTCACCCCCGTAAAGGTACTACCTTGACTCCTGTCAATGCCCTGCTCCAAAACCCTCAGGGCTCCTCCCGCCTATGCAGCAAACGCTAAGCTCCCAGAAACCACTTCCAACCTTGTCTCCCCTCACTTCCCTCCCTGCACCCTGTGACACATTGCACAGAATCACAACGGCCTCTGCTGAGTAAGTTCAGACAGACTCTATCACGGACAATGCTTTGCCAGGCAAATTGTTACCATTATTGAAGGGAGAGCTGAATCGGGTAATTTATGTGGAAACACTCTGCCTTCGAATGGGAGTCATACTTCTTCTCTTTCTCAAAAAGGGCATTCCTCTTGATCCTCCCCCACTCATCCTTCAGGGTCAGCACAAATGCCAGCCCCTGCAGAGTGCCCCTCCTCCCACTTGTCCTCCCCTCAGAGGAGGCTCTCCCTTCTCCTATTATTTTTACTTCTTAAAGCACTTCCCATCTGCCTTGCTTCATGGTTGTCAATGTACAGATCTCATCACCTCTGCAGTTGTATGAAGGCAGAGTCACTGCCTGCCTTCTAAGGTCCATGGCCCCACCATAAGGTCTGACCCCCGAGAGATTCACACAACATTGAGTGGGGGAAGAACTCTTTCAGGTTACTAAGTTTCCTGCTATGTAGCATCAGAGCACTGGTTCCACCTTCTCATTATCCCTCGGATCCACTTTGGAAAATCTGTTTTGGAGATGAAGAAACAAATTCGAAAAGACTAACTTGTTTACAGTCTCACGGCTGGTAGGTAGCAGAAGAGGAAGCACCATCTTTCTCCCCTGACCATGTTAGCTCCATTGTCCTGCAAGGCTGTGGGCTAAAGACAAGCAGCCCTACAGCACCATTTCCATTAGGAGATGTTAACGCAGCTCTGATGAAACTAAAACTCAGTTAACATAATTAGAGACCTCCACATTCTGCTACTGCTTCCTTCTCTCCCCTCATCATTCCTATTTCTTACCCCCAGAAGCACTTAAAAGCTGTTTAAGGTGAACTGTGTTTAGACATGTGGCTGTCACTATTGTTAAGGATGTTTGCAAGGGGGTCTCAGCACACCCTCCACAATCACTGTCTGCCAGGATCTCTGTGTCTACCTATGTTTACATCACGCCTATCACTGGCACATCAGCAGGCTTTGACAAACAAGCTGGGAAGTGCGGGAAGAAAAGAAAAAAGTTGTTTGTGACTGACGCTATTAATTATCACTTCGTTACACCACACGCTCCTTAAAATGGCACAGAGTGGCTCTCGAGGCCTTTGCACATGTGCATGTATTTGGAGACATCCTCCCCCATTACAACATGATATAAACTGAAATCATGATGCAACAGACATGAAACTAAGCAGTTCTCACTCACATGGCAGTAATACCATACAATCTGAGCAGCTGTAACCAAAAAGAGTGAACTTACTTATTACCTAATAAGGATTTCAGTTGACCCAGTTTAATAGGTGCTGAGAAGACAATGTGAAGGCTAAATAAAAACAATGCGGGATGAAACTGAGGCTTCCTTAATAGAAGCAGAAAGTCCAGATCACAAACAGTAAAATGTGTGTAATCTGGAGAACAGGCCGCTACAGGGAAATAGGATCACTATCTTAAGATGTGTATTCTTTGTGGTTCCAGATGCCTGGGCTAGTGTAGTACAAATGAAGACACTTAATTATGACTCTGGGGTGACATCGCAGAGGACATCATCAGAAACAGTTAATTCATGGTGTACGCAATTTTGCAGCCTGGGATACCATTGAAATCTTAGAGAATTTAGCTCAAGCCCTATAGTGCCGCAACCCTCCCAAAGGGTTATGTGAGCAACCAAGGGGTTACCTCTCCTGGTCATCTCTGCCTCTAGGCTCCTGTTTCTGTTAATGCTGTCTGTTCCCTGTCCACAGAAGTTCAGGGATGAAATGAACACAGACTCACATATCACTCTGCAAAGCAATATGATCTCGTAGATTCCTCTAAAAATGGGAGAGGAAGACACTGGAGGAGGGGTTTACATTGTCACACCAGCAACTTCAAATGGGGCAGTAAGCATCCTTATTATTTTTTCCTTTTTCTTTTTTTTTTTTTTAAGAGATAGGATCTCACTCTGTCCCCCAGGCTGGAGTGCGCTGGCATGATTATAACTCACTGCAGCTTTGAACTCCTGGTCTCAAGCAATCCTCCCAAAGCACTGGGATCCCAGGCATGAGCCACCATGCCCAGCCAGCATCCTTATTCTTTTTTTTGAGAAGAAGTCTCACTCTGTCACCCAGGCTGGAGTGCAGTGGCATGATCTCGGCTCCCTGCAAGCTCTGCCTCCTGGATTCATGCGATTCTCCTGCCTCAGTCTCCCGAGTAGGTGGACTATAGGTGCCTGTCACCATGCCCGGCTAATTTGTTTTTGTTTTTTGTTTGTTTGCTTGTTTTGTTTTGTTTTGTACTTTTAGTAGAGACAGGGTTTCACTGCGTTAGCCAGGATGGTCTCAATCTCCTGACCTCGCGATCCGCCCACCTCAACCTCCCAAAGTGCTGGGATTACAGGCATGAGCCACTGTAATCCTTATTCTTAAATCCTGAAATCCTTGTCCTTTGGTCTCCCCACCATCCTGGAGTTTCATTGAACCTTTACTTCATCCAGCCCAAGCCTCTCCCCTCTTCCTGGCTTCTCTCTTTTACCTTTCTCCTTTCTTCTCCTCTCTTTCTTCCTCTCTTTTAGGAACAAAAGCCGTTCGTTCCTCTCCTTGTCACATACGGAGCAGCTTTCCCGCTCCATATCTCAGCATCTGAAAGCCATGCTGACAAAGTGACCACATGCCCACTGGGCTCACCAAGATCTTCCATAAACCTAGATATCACCTTCCACAAGGGAAGTTCTGGTGTTAAATGTTAAGAAAGCAGCATTTCACCAATCCTGTGAGAGCCTGAGGAGGAACGTTTTCATGGACAAGTACATTTGGAAAATTGTGCATATTGAAGACCCCTCTTAGAGATTCACAACACAAAGGATCTTGTGAAGTGTCACGTTCTTCAGTAAAGACTCATGTTTAACTCTGTGAAACACAATATTTCTGGAGCTCTTTGGGCCATGGGTTAATAAGGACACTGCTGATGACTTACAAAATATGCCTTAGAATGTGCACAGAAAAGGCCCAAGCCTGCCCAAGTAGACATGTAAGGAGGCCCTGGGAGCAGAAATACTGGAAAGAATGAGTCCCCTTGTTTCATCAGGAAAGCTTTCCCTAGCCCCACCTCACTGAGTGACCTTGGGCCCATCCCATCTTCTCCAGGGCCTCAGAATTATAGGCTGGCTGGGCTTCGTGCTGTTCCTGACATTATTTATGACATGAGCCTGGTCACCCCTGTCCTATAACTGCCTCACAGAGGTGCTCTAAGGATAAATAAGTCCATTATCTGCAGAGTGCTGAGAGCTCCTTTGAGGAAGGCTTTACATAAATGCACAGTTATTCTTGTGCTTATATTAAGTCACTTATCAACCTTTTGAGCCAGTCCAGTTTTCTGCACAGGTTGTATGGAATAGTAAGAGAGAAACAGGTGATGCATCCTCGAAACAAGTGATGTTGCTTTCAGTACAGTTTGAGATGGCATGTCTATACACCTCTGTGTACACACACCACACACACACACACCAGAGAGATACTCTGAGGATTCAATAGTTAAGTTAAATAATACTGTTTGTCTTAGTCCATTTTGTGCTGCAATAGCAGAATATCACAGACTAGGTAGTTTATAATGAGCAAAAATTTATTTTTCATGGTTCTAGAGGCCAGGAAGTCCAAGATCAAGGCAACAGCATCTGACAAGGGCCTTCTTGCTGTATTATCACATGGCAGAAAGCATCACATGACAAAAGAGCAAAGAGAGAGAGAGACAGAAATGAAACCACTCCTGCAATAACAAACCCACTTCAACAATAACAGTATGATTTCACTCATGAGAGTGAAGCCCTCGTGATCTAAACACCTCTTAAAGCTTCCACCTCCCAATTCCATCACAATGGCAATTAAATTTCAACATGACTTTTGGAGGAGACAAACATTCAAACCACAGCAGTGTGTGAACTGCTATCAGATTCCTTCATCTCTACATGCTTTTGCTTTAGTCATGGGATCCTCCTTCTAAGATGTCCACACAGTCTTGTTTTATAGAAGAGAAAGCTGAGGCCAGAGGGGTGAAATGAATTCTCTGACATCTTGTGGGAACTGATGGCAGGATTGGGACAGGTGTAGCCTGCTGCTTTTTCCCCAGGCTTGCGTCCAGACATCCATGTGTATGGTTGTTTGTTTGTTTGATTTGACTTTTTGGAAAGCACCTGGTGCTCTCTCTACCATGCCATGCTTCCACACACAGATTTTTACAACAATTGAACCTACCCAACAAAAGATGTTGTTGAATTGACCATTCCTAAAGATATCTGAGCAGAAGCCAGAATCTGTTGAGGATGCCACGGACAGTTGGAATGTGAAACCAGATGATTCATTCGTATGCTTACCCTTCAACATTTAGTTCTCATTTTTTGCGTGTCACAAACTGTCTTATGTTTTCCATGGTAATGAAGAAAACGAAGTCTCTATCCTTTTTTGAACTTACGTTCTAGTGGAAAGGACAGGTAATGAGCAAATACATGTATGCACTAATGACATATAATCATAAGACAGGATAATAGGATAGAGAATTGCAGGGCTTGGAAAAGAGGAAGGAGATTGTGGTCAGGAGAGTCTCACTAGGAAGATGACATTAGAAGAAAGATGTGAACGTGAGGGAGTGGGCTTTATGAAAGTTGAGGGGAAATGAGGTTTCCAGAGAAAGGGTGCAGGAAGAGCAAGGGCTCTCAGCTGAGTTCATGCCTGGTGTGTTGAGGAACAGTGACGGGGCTTATATGGCTGAAGCAAAGTGTGCATGGGAGGCATGCAGGAGGAGATGGCCTAAGTCACACAGCAAAGAGGAAGTGGGTAAAGTTCAGGCCATGATGAAGACTGTCGCAAGGATTCTTCCCAAGCTGAGTCCATGACCATTTAGCTAAGTTATAATGTTGGGTACCACCAGCACCTGACTTCTATTTAATATAATTCTGCTAAGCATACTGGCTCAATTTCTGACCTGAGTAACCTATGCCACTAGGGACTAGAAAAGCACCTTTCTCCTAGGGCAACAGACCCAAAAGCTGAAACGAAAAGTCTCTTTTTCTATTGCCATCCTCTGCAAGGTAGCCTAACAATTAAATAGAAAGAACTTAGTTTTTTCTCCTCATCTTTCAATATAAAACACACCCTACCCAACTGTCTAAAATGTCCTAGCACTTGTAAAACACACCGCTGTTTCTTTTGATTCTGTGGAATTCTCTTCCCTTTGTCAACACCCAGGCAAGACCAGAATTAAGCTTTTCATCTGAAGCAGAGTTTGACATAAGCTTAGGGCACCAGATCGCTATGGAACAAGAAATGAATCCTTGAAAGCACCAAGAGTATAACAGAGGGACCCACACCAGAAGCAAGCTAGAGTATCACAAGGGGACAATGACTCCTGTGACTGTGTGCAAACTGGAGCAGGACTAGCAGCTGAATCTGAAGACATCTGACCTTGAGGGTTTTATTTAATTCCTGTCCAAGGATGCCAGCAGGTCTCAGAGGTGGAGGGTGCACTGCCCCTATGTTGTCCAAGGTTAGAGACACAAAAGCTCAAAGGGTTGAGTAGATGACTGTCATCTCCCCAAAAGCCATGCTGTCTTTTCAGCCTATCCCTTCCCTGCCTACAGCCAGTTCTGCACACATTCCCCGCATCTTCCTACACCAAGTGTATTAGTCTGTTTTCACACTGCTGTAAAGATACTACTTGATGGGGCCAGGTACAGTGGCTCACACCTGTAGTCCCAGGACTTTGGGAGGCTGAGATGGACAGATCACCTGAGGTCAGGAGTTTGAGACCAGCCTGGCCAACATGGTAAAACCCCATCTCTACTAAAAATAAAAAAAATTAGCCAGGCACAGTGGCAGGTGCCTATAATCCCAGCTACACGGGAGGCTAAGCCACGAGAATCACTTGAACCTGGAAGGCAGAGGTTGCAGTGAGCTGAGATCGCACCACTGCACTCCAGACTGGGAGACAGAGTGAGACCCTGTCTCCAAACAAATAAATATTCAAAACAAAAAAAAGATACTACTTGAGACTGGGTAATTTATAAAGGAAAGAGGTTTAATTGACTCAGTTCTGCATGGCTGGGAAGGCCTCAAGAAACTTAAAATCATGACAGAAAGGGAAGCAGTTATGTCTTACATGGTGGTAGGAGACTCAGGAGAAAGCGAAGGGGAAAGAATTCCTTATAAAACCATCAGATCTCGTGAGAGCCACTCACCATCATGAGAACAGCATGGGGAAAACCACTCCTGCGATCCAATCATCTCCCTCCTTTGACACGTGGGGATTACAGGTCCCTCCCTCTGCACGTGGGGATTACAATTCAAGATGAGATTTGGGTGGGGACACAGAACCAAGCCACATCACCTATCAAAGGTCTGTTTCCCCAGAAGTCTCAAGCCAAACTCAGTGAAGAACTGGACATGAGAACAGTGGGAGGCTCTGCACACATTCTGTGTCCAGTTGAGCACAGCAGCCGTAAAGAAGAAAGTTTGATTTCCTCAGGTGGTGAAGCATGGTGGAGCTGGACCTCCCACTGGACTGGGGCCTAGGCCCCTTGAGAATGAAGGAGAGAATCAAACACAGTGGGGAAATGGGAACACTAAAATCAAACCTCACCAGCTGCACAGGTTTCCTAGGGCTGAGCTTGCCTTTATTGATTATAGAAACTTCATCAAACTTTGTCTAAACAGAAATGCACAACAGGAAGAGATGCATTTTTCATGGGCCACAGTTTGCAGTCCCCCTGGGAAGTGCTTCCCACACTTAGGGCCATGAGTCATTGACATAGACCCAAATTATTTCCCCTGCAGCTCCTCTTTGCTGGGGAAGGTTGGGATCAGCCCCATGATGCTTGCTACAAGGAATACATGGTGACCAGCAGGGAAAGTGGATAGTAGCTCAAGAGGACACACCTGTCTGCTCCTTTGGCTCTTTGCTTCTGAGTCAAGAGGAATCAGAAACATCCACTCCAAGGGGAAGAACCTGTAACTGGATCAGCTACTGTGCTTTCACAATTGCTTAGCTGCTGGGCACATGTGACCTGAGAGCATTTGCAATGTGGCTAGTCAGAATTGAGGCATGCGATAAGTGGAAAATACACCCTGGATTTTGAATACTATGCACCAAAAAAAAAAAAAAAGAATGTAAAATATCTCATTGATTTTTATATTACTTTTTTCATATTGCTTATATTTTAAATATATCAGGTTAAATAAAATTTGTTATTCAGAGTAATTTCACTTCTTTATTTTTACTTTTTTATAATGTGACTCCTAAATAATTTAAAATTGCATATGGGGCCTGCATTATATTTCTATTGTACAGCCCTGAACTGGAGGATAAACACCAATGAAGGAAATAGACAAGGACTACTAGGTCATTCCACTCTGAGCATACCATGTATGGAAAGCATTTAATGACAAGTGTGCCTCATTTTACTCAGCTAACTTGTAGGTCAACATACAGAAATGGGAAAGACAGTAAGCCTAAGCACCAAGAGTACAGGCCTGGGAATTCCACCAGCCAGATGTGGGCCAGGAGAGGGAGTCAAACCAAAGCACAGCCTCCAATTAGCCCATCATCTCCCACGTCTTCCTCTCAGAAGATCTGGACTTTCCTGATGCAAAAGACCTCACGGCCAGCATTTCCTATCCAATCCCCACCAATGGCTGTTGTAGGCTTCTGAAAAATCAGAACAGATTGAATGGCTCAGACTCAACCTTTGGGGTCCTTTCTGGATATAGTGGGAAATGTGGGACTTGTGGCTGGACAAATCTGGAGTCAGATTTCAGTTCTGCTGTTGATAAGCCCCACGTGCTTAGACAAGAAACTAAGCTGTCATTTCTTCCTATGTAAACTAGGTATTAGGATGCTGCAAAAGAAATTGCAGATTTCGCCATTACCTTTAATAAAATAATTTATTTTATTAAATTTTTGAATTTTATCTAATAAATTTATTTTATTTTATTAGTAATAAAATAATTTATTTTACTATTATTTATTTTATTGATTCTATAGATTTATACATTTATTTTATTATTAATAAAATAAATCAAATTATTTATTTTATGTATATTTATATAATTATTTCATTATTAATGAAATAAATCAAAGCTCCAGTAAAAATTTCACTGGACACATTCAAGTGCTTACACAGAACCTGGCACATAAATGATACCTATTATGACTCTATGTTCTTTGAAACTGTATATTCTTTATTTTGTTGAATTAATCCCTATTTTAAATGCAGTAGAGGAGCTGGCTGCATAAAGGACACTTCCTCTAAGTCCCCATCAAATAGCGAAGAGTACTTCCCTAACGAAAAGAACTGCTCCCCAATTCCCTGTCCCAGCATTCTCCCATGCATTGGGAAACCTCCTCTTCTCAATAATTAGTTTTTATGCATCCAGATTTTTTTATACCTGAGCTCTCACATTTACCTCAAGTGAGGCACATGTGTATGCAACTCTCCATAAGGTTCCCAATGCATACCTTTTTCTGCATCCCAGGTGGCAAGGCAGAGAAAGAAAATTTCCGAACCAAGTTTTCCCCAAAGGCCTGGTGGGGCTGGGAGGCAGAGACAGCCCAGGAAGAGGTCTGCACAGGGAAGTGGAGAGAGCAAAGGAGGAAGAAAAACAAACACAGTTTTAATTAAACACAGTGTATCTAAATCAGGGAGGTATGCTCAGAGAGCAAGGAAGGGTGAAATGGAATTTCTAGAAGAAAATAACTTTCTTCACCTTCTTAGTCTCATTAACATTGAAATGAACCCCCTAAGGAGAAGGAGCCAGGCCCTACTGCAGCTCCCCTGCACCTCAGTGGGGCTTTGTGCTCCTTGGCACTCGATCTGCCAAGATAGGGCACCTCTCCTGGAGCCTGCTCTTGGGGGCGTCTCCCCTGCCTGTGCATCTGGGGGGTTCATTCTGGCCATAGGAGGCAGAGAAGTGGGGCCTATGTAGTGGGTGTCACGGATGGACAGGGACTCTTACCTGGGCCCATCTAGCTCCCTTGCCTCGCTCTCTCAGCTCCTTTGCAGAGCCATCCCCCATGCTGGGATGTTTGGGGTGCAGCAGGAATTGCCAGTTTCTGCAGCTCTCCTCTCCCCTGGCTCAGAAAACTTGACGTCATGCTTGCCTGGAAACCCACCTTCCAGTCCTGCCCCTCCTGAGACCTGTGAGATGGAAGAGGTTCTAGGCCCACCTCAGGGTCTCAGCAGGTGAGTCTCACTTGCCGCTAATTTGGCCTCAAGTCTGATAGTTGAATGGCTCCCTAAACTCTGGCTGCTAGTCCCACCCTGCACCCAGTTCTTACCACAGGGCTTCTGTCTTCTTCCTTCTCTCTGTGCCAAAGCCTTGAAAAGTGTCCTGAGTCCCTTCCTCTCCTTTGTCACCACCCTCTACTGCCCTCTAAACATCAGCCCTGAGACTGGCTCTTTGCCAGGAAAAATACCCTGCCCCTTCTTCCTCACCCCAGTGCTTTTCACCACCTACTTGGAAACTATTATAACTGCCCAGTGGGTTCTCCTTGCCCACTGCCCAGATACAGCTGATTTATCAAAACAAAGGACTTGCAATAGAGAATGAGTTTAAGACACATAGAGCCAGCTAAACAGAAGACTGGAGTTTTATTATTACTCAAATCAGCCTCCTTGAAAATTCAGAGGCTAGGTCTTTTTAAAGATAGTTTGGCAGGCAGGGGCTAGGGAATGGGGAATACTGATTGGTTGGGTCAGGGATAAAATGATAGGGGATTGAAGCCATCCTCTTGGACTGAGCCAGTTCCTAGGTGGGAGCCACAAGACCAGATGAGCCACTTTACCAGTCTGGGTGGTGCCAGCTGATGCATCAGAATGCAAGGTCTGGAAAATATCTCAAACACCAATCTTAGGTCTTAGAATAGTAATGTTAGCCATCAAAGCAATTGGGGAGGTTAGGAAACCTATGACCTCTGACTGCGTGACTCCTGAGCCATAATGTCTAATTTTGTGGCTAATGTGTCAGTTTTACATAGTTCTGCCTATGTTCAGGAATGAACGAGGACAGCTTAGAAGTTAAAGGCAAGTTGGAGTTGGTTAGGTCAGATCACTTTCACTGTCATAATGTTCTCACTGTTATCATCTTTGCAAAGGCAGTTTCACTGTTTGTCATCTCTTGCTTTGGCATAGTGCCTGACCCACAGTAGAAGGTTAATAAATGTGTGTGAAATGGATGGATGATTGGATAAGTGAACCTGACTGGGGACTCAGGAAAGCTTCAGGGAGAACCAGCTTCGTGTACTTGAATGTCATCCTTACTCTGTGGCCTGCTAAGAGTCTCCAGTTTTTGTATGGATAATGCCCGGACTATGACAACTTGCCTTGAAACCCCCTCTACTAAACAACCAAAACATATTCATAGCTATTGTTGACCTAAAAGGAAGAATCTGAGGCCACATTAGTGTAAATAGAAAGGTATTGGGCCAAGCTTGAAATTGCAACCCGGGAGCACAGAATCAAGTTGTCTTGAATATACACTCTGATTAGCAGCAGTTACAAGTGGATTTTTAAAGGCAAAACGGGGAACAAGGAGTGGGTTGATACAAAGTTGTTTGTCAGGAATTCTCACTGGTTTACAGAAATAACATCGATAGTGATTGGCTAAACATTGTTAAGCAATAGGGTGTGGTTAATAGTGTCTGGTGTGGCATTATGAGGTTAATTTATAGCTTGTAGTAATAGCAAGCAGTTTCAAGAGAAGAATACCTAGCTCAAGGGGGAAGTAGGATGTGATTGCTGTCTCATTTTAATAGCTCTCTGGGCCTGCTAACTCCCATTCCTCAGATAAAAGTTCTTTTCTCACCATCCAGTAAACAACCAGTGCCAACACTGATGCTCAGTGAGACACTGGTCAGTTGGCCAGTCAAGTTTAGCAGCATCTTAACTGACTTAATCTGCTCTGCATTTATTTAGAGCAGGGACTGGCCAGTACCAAGAAGATTGAGGAGGTGCTCCTCTAACTGCACTTCCCCCATTATTTGCGATTCAGAAACTTGCAGTAAACAACCTCATTGAACTGGCCATGCAAATTTCCTAAATATTTTCTAAATGAATGACTATAAATGTGAAAGCAAAGTCAAAGTCCCTGGGGCAATGATAAAAAGTCTACAAGGAAAATCCACAAGGTAGAAGAGGGGCTTACCCAGTATAACCCAAGAAGAAGAATCATAAAGGGGAAGTAGTCAAAACAAAGCTTTGTATCATTTGGTTTTGCATATTTAATAAATGTCTGTAATCATATTTATTTGTATTTCATCTTGTTCCATTTCAACATCAAATTTTGATAATACATGGTGTGAAAATGGAAATTTTCAGCAATAAAATAAAGGTTCAGCACTATGATTTTTATATGAATAATTAGGAATAGAAATAAGGCAAAATGGAGATTCAAAGTATCTTGTCTAATTCTTTGTACATATCCCTTCCAGAAGTCAAGATTAATTCTCCTTTCCTTGAGAGTGAGCTAGACATAGTGATTCACTTCTATCAAATAGAATATGGCAAAAGTGATGGTATATGAGTCCCAGGTCAAAAGAGCATTATGGCTTCCTCCTGGCTATATCTTGGATCACTTGCTTTTGAGGAAACCAGCTGCCACATGGTAAGAAAACTCAAGCAAACGTATTCAGAAGTCCATGTGGCAACAGCCTGCCAATAGCCAGAGAAGAACCAAAACCATGTCAGGAAGTGAGTCATCTTTGGAGGAACTTCTGCAGCCCTGCTCAAGCTTCAGAGGATGTCACCTTAGCCAATGTCTTAAATGCAACCTCATGAAAGACCCTCAGTCAGAATCACTGATATATAAGCTGTTCCCAAATCCCTGTCCCACAAAAACTGCAAGATAATAACCACTACACTTTGGGTAATGTTGTACAGAGCAATAGATAACTGATATAGAAGATGAGATACCTTGATGCTCCAAACAAGAATAAAACTGATGACCAAAATTGTGGTAGACTTTTTCACACCAACCAGCAGCTACAGCTACTGTCCAAATGAAAAGAAAAACTTGCTTCTCTCAGCTTGTTTGGCTGGGTCCTCTTATCCCACACATTAAGCCCACAGGGACTCTTCCATAGCCCTTCCTATGGGAGGGGCTATGGAAGATCTCCTAGCCAGAGATCTTTTCCACGGACTCAGACAAAATTTTAAAGAAGAGCCAACCTGCCAATGAGTTAAAACATGCTGCTGTTATCACCATCACCCCTCAAAGCAAATCCTTCCATTTTTGGTAGCTGGGAGTGAAATTCATCATTCTATAGCCATAAAACAACACATTTCAAGAGCATCTTTTTGCCGTCCCAAGTTCTTCTATAAGATGGTAATATGGCTTAAGCCGAGTGTAAATTATTCAGTACACCTATTTGGGAAGCAGGATATTTCTAGAGGTCATTAAAAGGTAGGAAAGCCTCCTTCTGAACTATGAATAACTCCCTTTAATTTTATATATATGGCAGGGACAGTTAGAGACAAGAGAGGACCTATGATTTCCATGTATTGAACTCTGCTAGCATGAAGTTCAACTATATCCCCACCGCCTCCCTCTTTGTTTGCTACTCCTCCAGTTTTTGTACATGTAAGATGCCCTCCTTCTGAGTCCCTTTCCTAATGGCACAGCACAGGCAGCTTTTGCGAGTAGCTACTTCTCCTCCCAGCAGGCAAAAGAATGTCTGTCCTAGTGAAAATTAACTAGGGAGGCCAAAGGCTTATAAATTGCCATAGGACCAAACCAAATCCACTTTCCTGCTTTTTATATAGTATCAGCAAGATCAATGGCATTTGTTCTGAGGCCTGACAGGTATTAGATTCATTTCATCGTGCTTACGTTGTTTGTCCAATGAACATGCCTAACAATAACGGAGAAAAGACTCCTCCAAAGCCCCAAAGAAATCCAAGTCTGTATCAGAGTCTGTATATCGTGGTTAGAAGTGCTCAGTGAGCTCCCTGTCTATGTCTTTCTTAAGTAGTGCCAGCACTGGGGTTTCTGAAACTCTGCCTTTTGAATGGCATGAAATGGAAGGATAAGTCTGTAGTGAATAAGAAGAAAGAAAAGGAATTGGCATTGATTACGTGGCTACTATGTAGTAGTTATTGTACATGTAATCCTCACAACGATCCCTCTATTACATTGCCCATTTTACAGATGAGGAAACTGAACTTCAATGTAGTTATTTGTCTTAGATGATGTCTTAGTCCATTTGTGTTGCTGTAAAGGAGGACCTGAGGCTGGGTAATTTATAAAGAAAAGAGGTCTATCTGGTTCATGGTTCCACAGGCTGTACTGAAAGCATAGTGTCAGCATCTGGTTCTAGTGAGGGCCTCAGGTTGCTTGCACTCATGGTGGAAGGCAGAGGGAGTTGGCGTGTGCAGAGATTACATGGTGACGCCAGAGAGAGAGCAGGAAGGTGCCAGGCTCTTTTTAACTACCAGCTCTCACAGGAACTTATAGAGTGAGAACTCACTCCCCACCCTTCCAGGAAGAGCATGAATCTATCCATGATAGGTCCACCCCTATGACCCAAACACCTCCCATTAGGCTCCACCTCCAACAGCGGGGATCATATTTCAACATGAGGTTTGGAAGGGACAAACATCCAAACCATCACAGACAACACATTTAGTGAAGTGGTAGAAACAAGACTTGAAACCAGATCCAAAGGCAAAGTCTATGTGTTTTCACTAGAGCCTTTTTAGATTATAGGAAGGAAAGACTGAAGACCCCCGGTGAGGGTGAGAAGTGAGCAAGGGTTCAGGGACATAAAGGATGCACTTAGCTTTCAAATAATCCACAGATTTTTGGCACCAGCTACATGAATGGTTGGTAGATTTTCCCTTAGTGGTTTCCTCTATTTGTGAGCTAACCCTTAGTCCTATAACCAGAAAAAATAATGGAAACAATCTTTTCCAAATGAGGTCCAAATGAGAATCATGGATATCAAGAGGTTGTTGGTTGAGCCAGTGTGTGAGTCTAGTGACCCCCAGCACATAAATCTCTATGCTGGGTTCCCATTCTTAACACTCACTATGTGCATTGCAATTCTTTTGAAAGAACAAAAGCTGTTTCTTTGTGAAAAATAAATGACCATCAAATTAGTTAAAAAGATACTTTAAATTGTGAAGGTTTTAAAATTGTACTAACCTCCTTATGGAAATGTTGTTAGGGGAAAAGTCAGAAATCTACACAAACACACCTTCCTTTGTGGGGGTAAATTAGGGAATCATAAATGATCTTGGGATGTATGTTTTCCCAAGGTGTAGAGTGTGTTGTATAGAACCATCCCCTCCCCCCCCATTGACTGCAGTGGGGGATACACAGAGGAACAAGAAATGATTAAAATCTCTGCCCTTGAAATACACATGAAGACTTGAGAGCCGCGTGAGAGCTGGCATGGGACAGCATCTGATTAGTTACCACAGGGGAGGAGCGGACAGTAAGTTCCACACATCCAGAGGCGACAGACCATTCAGCATGGGTGTGGAGGCCAAGAGGTTTCTATGGAGGAGGTCAAGGAAACAATCATGAATAAATTTTAGGCATGGATGGGGTGAGACAGAAGGACGAGAAGGAAGTCTTCCTGGTGTCACATGCATGTCTAGAGCCAGTCTTTCTGTCCAAGCTCTATACTGCTTTGTCAGTATATTGGAAACTTTCCAATTAAGCAAAAATCATTTTGAGGACATACATCTTATAAAAGCTATTACAGTTGCCCCTTCCTACCCATGGGTATCATATCCATGGGTTCCTCACTGCATCCATGGATTCAACCAACCACAGATTTAAAATATTCAAAAAAAAAAATGAATGGCTGCATCTGTACTGAACGTGCACAGACTTTTTTTCTTGTCATTATTCTCTAAACAACACAGTATAATAACTATTTACACAGCATGGACATCGTATTAGTTATTATAAGTAATCTAGAGATGATTTACAGTATGCAGGAGGATGTGTATAGGTTACATGCAAATACTACGCCATTTTATGTAAGGATCGTGAACATCCATGGATTTTGGTATATGTAGGAGGTTCTGGAACGCATCCTCCACGGATACCAAGGGATGATTGCATAGTGTTGGACATGTAGTAAGTATTCAAAACCTCTTTTGAATTTTAATGTTCCAGTCCTTGAAAGTGTTCTAATATTTCTGTATATGCGTGTGTGTGCACTTGGCATGTGTGTGTTTGATGTGTAGATAGGTGGGTGGAATGTCCGTCTTTCTAGAAAAGCTGAGGTTCAGGGAAGCAGAAGGACTCCTCCATCTCTGCGTCAGTTCCCAGGCCCAGGATGTGCACTAGCATCGCCACTGCAATGTTGCTCAGTTGACTCTTCCCCAGTAGCTGCTGCAAGGTTCTCTTCTGTCCAAAACCAACCACCTGGACAAACTAAAGCAACTCCCTAAATGCCTCTCAAAGATTTTGATCTCAAAGAATGTGGGGGCGGGGGAAAGATGATTAAAATAATTAGCAAATAGCTCTCCACTTCCAGATCCACAAAGCCAGGAATCCTATTGGCCCACAGTGTTGCTGAAGTAACCTCCCCAGAACTCAGACCGCCCAGACCATCAAGGCCAGGACCCCACATAATGAAAGCATCCAGGCTCCAAACCCTGAGCACCTCTCCCCTCTGATGGGCGTGAGACTATAGCTGAATATAACTGAAGGCTGGAAGACAGGTTATTATTCCCTAAAGAAAAGCCTCGGAAAATGTCCAGTGGCTTCTAGGCCGGGTCTCAGCAGATTCCAAAGCCACCCAGCATCTCCCCACTGCCAAGGGCCTCCCACCTGTCCCGCCCTGGACTGACTGTCAAAACAGATGCAGATTCTCCACTGCCCATCTCGCCTTCCTGGCTGAGAAATCACCAAGATCTACACCCTAATTGCTCTTTAAAAACAAGTTACACTTTTCACTTCCTGGAGTCTGCCAAATGGCTAGTGGGGAAGAAAAAAACGTAAAGCAGAAAAAGGGAGAAAAAACAAAGCCACATTATCAGGCAGCTTTGATCTCAAGACTGTTTCATTACTGCACTCTGGGTTAAAAGGAGAAGGAGGAAAAAAAGCAACACTTCAGGCAGGAAATGTCTATTATTCAGAAATGTAATATAATTATGTGTCTGCATGGCCCGTTTATCAGCTGGCGTTTTCTGGGAAGGATGTGGTGGAGTTAGACACATCATCTCCTCTCCTCACCAGCTCCCTCCCACCCTACAGCCCCTTTCTCCCCCCTCTTCCTTTTTTTTTTTTTTTTCTCCAGGACACTTCCAGTTTCCCAGGTTTCGTGACCACTTACATGTCTTTCCTGAGTGTTTTTATATAGCATAGGAAATTGGGTAATGAAAGCCGAGTCATACATTTCTGCTTTATGTTTCCAAAGAAGCAAGTGTGACTGTCAGGTTTACAAAAGATTGTTTATGTTCACTGGCGTGAAATGGGGAGCCAGCGGTGGGAGCAGAGAGAGAGAAAGGCCGGCCAGGCTGGGATGACAGCGGAGCATTCATCGTCCACGCTACAGCAGACAAAGCGCGGTCCCTGCCTGACAGGGACCATAAATCATGGGCGGGAGTTGCTGTACCTACAGCTTATACCATTCCAGATGACAAACACACAATAATCCACACAGCACAGGCTTTCTCCCGCTCGCCTCTTCCCCACCCAGGGCCTGCTCTCTCTCCTCTTCCTCACCTTCCTCCCACTGGCTTCCCTCATATTTTTCCTTGCACACCCTGGGGTTTCCCACTCCTCTCTCCCCTCTCCCTGTTCCTGGCTGCCTTTGCTTCTTCTCTCCCCAGCTTGTCTCATTTCCTTTGCTTCTTCTCTCCCCAGCTTGTCTCACTTCCTTCCTTTCTCCTTGTTCCTTTTCTACCTCCTGCCTGGTGTGCTCACATCTTTTTTGGAAATGTCTTCTTTGTTCCTCTTCTCTGTTTCTTCCTCTCCTGCCTCCCTTCTTCTGCTCCTTGTTAATCTCCCTTTGTATTTGCAATCTTTATTTTCTTTTTTTTTTTCTATTTTTTTCTTGCTGTCTCTCTCCTCTACCTGACCCCTGCCCTCCTCTCTCCTTCCCTTTCCTCTCCTCTCTCCTCTCTCCCTCATCCTTTCCGGCTTACCCATAGCTCCAATCTGCTAAGAATAATTTGCCCTCTATCCTGCAGATCCCCTTGGTATAGAAACAAAGAGAGGAGAGGGCACATTCTCCAGCAGTGGGAGCCTCAGCACTGGAGCCATGCTGGACCCCAGAGGGAGGCCAGTCCTGGGGACAGGACAGGGGCTCTGGCTTATGACCACCTGACCCAGGCTGGGCTTCCTCCCAAGCAGCCCGAGCAACATCCGAGTGCCAGGGCAGAACCACAGCCAATCCACAGAGCAAAGGAAGAGGCAGTGGGCACAGTTCCATGTTTATGAGTTGGTTCTTCTTCCCCAAATCAAGGAAACTGCTTCCTCACTTGATGCTGTTGCTAAGTTGTCAAGGGTTTATACTAAGGCAACTCCAGAAAGGCATTTTCAGTATTGGTACCTGCTCTAGGTGCGCATGACTGTGTATGGGAAGGTTGGCAAGGCAAGGAGGGTGTCTCTGTGTGTCAGAGCTCCCCTCATTTCACAGCGGTGCCAGAATTTTCAGCAAGAGCCTTGATATGAAAGACTAAATCTAAGAGGCTTCTCGTACACACCTTGTTCCATCTGTTTACAACTCAGCTCCCTCTGAAAGTTGAGTTATAAGGAAGCCCCCTCCCCCATGCCCTCTGTCCCCTGAAGAACACCCTCCTTTTCCCCGAGTAATGAGATTCTTGTGAGATAATAGGTAAAGTGAAGATAAATCATTTTGATGATTTTCATTCGAGGATCCCTGGATCAGGGTTAGGGGCTCATTCATAAGAGGACTAGCTTGGTTAATAGCTCATTTCTGATTTAACATCACATGAAGCACTGGGGTCATTGTTTACAATCTGAAATGCAATCTAAGTTTACATTGCGGTTTATCCAGTATTTTAAAATGCCAAACTACTGGTACTCAAGAAATCATATAGACTCAATCTTGCCAGGCAGCTGGAGCCTCAGACTTGTGGGACCCAAAGAGGTTTAGCTCAAGGTATAAGGAGTGGTTCACAAGAATGGCTTCCAGCTCCCAGCCCAGGGATAGCGGCAGATGATCTGGGCTCTGTCAGAGAGTGGGCTGTCCACACAGCAAGCCAGAGACCCTCACTGTGTTTGCCTTTTTTTTTTTTTTTTTTTTTTTGAGACGAAGTCTCGCTCTGTCACCCAGGCTGGAGTGCAGTGGCGCAATCTCCGCTCACTGCAAGCTCCACTGCCTCCCGGGTTCACGCCATTCTCCTGCCTCAGCCTCCCGAGAACGTGGGACTACAGGTGCCCGCCACAACGCCCAGCCAATTGTTTTATATTTTTAGTAGAGACAGGGTTTCACCGTGTCAGCTAGGATGGTTCTGATCTCCCGACCTCATAATCCACCCACCTCGGCCTCCCAAAGTGCTGGGATTACAGGCGTGAGCCACCGCACCCGGCAGTGTTTGCCTTTTAAGGTTTGCGCAACCTCACAGTACAACAGAAAGAATCCATTTGACTCAGAGCTGGGCATGAGCTGGAGGCGGGGAGGGTGGTGGTCTCTCAGGAGGTACTGGGATCCCACTGGTCCTTTTTCCCCAGAGCTCCTGTGGCAGTCTGCTGCCAAGATCCCGCTGAAAGGAGAATGGCCCATGTTGAAGAAAATTGGGTGACCACATTCTAGGATAATTAATGAAGCCTAGTAAGAAAGAAACCAGCCATCAAGCCAGACACGGAAAACGATCCCTCTCATGCCTCCTCCCTGAGCTATGACTTGCTGGGAAGGGAAAAGGACTACCTGGTTGGACAACCCTTAAATTGATGCGTCCTAATTAACGGAGGATTTAATTCATCAAAGTGACAGCGACTCTATTTATATCATCTCCTTCAACAGGGCTGAGGGTTGGGCTATGGGGTTTCTTACCTTTCCCTTTCCTTCTTCCTTCTGCTCTCTCTCTCCTCTACCCGCTCTCTCCTCTCCCTCTGCCCCCTTAGCTTTTCTAATAGGGCCATGGCAAGATTTAAAGAGGAGGGTAATTTCAAGAATTGTTCCAGCATCTCCCTGAAGTCTTCTTAATAGACCCCCTCAGCCCTCCAGTTTGGCCTGGAAAATAGCACAGGCCTGTTCCAGAAGCAAGGATGACAGCGAGTGCTGCCCAGAGGCCTGGTGGGGGAAGGGAGAGGGCCTCCCCGCAGGCAGGAACATGCATCACATACCACACCACATGCCACGCTGTCACGGATCAGACAGCAGCCCTGACAGACCCTCAGAGAGCCCCTCATTTTACGGATGACGATACTAAGCTGGGAAGAGAGGGAGTGTCATGCTCAAGACTGCGCAGCTAATCATGGAAGAGCAGGACCCAGGCCTCCCAGGAACCAGGGTTCCCCCTCTGCCCCCCACTCTGCTTGCTACCTCCACATCTCCACATGTGGCAGCTGCTGAGAACACTCCCCTGGTCAAACAGCTCCCCACTGTGCTGGCTCCTTCCTGTGGGTGGAGGCGTCCTCTTCTGTAATCATTTTTTATTAGTATTAACTCTGCGAATTGTCATTGTTAAAAATAGTTACTGTTTATGAAATACTTACCATGGGTGAAGCCCTGCGCTACGTGTTTTCCCTAAGTTAATCTTCTCGGTATTATAAGGTGGGTACTACCTTCTCACTCATATTTTAAGATGAAGCAGCAGCCTCAAAGAGATTAACTGACATGCCCAAACAGAAGGTGACTAACCATTAAGCCCATTCTTGTAGCCACAAGCTATAATGCCACTTTTAAATCGAAATGACTCCCAGAAGGCATTAAATTAAGCTCTTTACATTTTCCTGTGGATGAATGCAACTGGAACTTTGTGTTCAAAGAGACGTTTCCCCAGCCCAGAGCTCCCTGCCACTGGAGGAAAAAGCAAAGCTTCCCCCTCGTCTCTGGTGTGTCTGAGGCTCAAGTTCTGCTCCGGCAAAGTAGATTCCAGGGTAAGGGGGATCTCCTTGTAAGGCCAACACGTATCACGTAGCCAAACTGCCAGGTTGTGCGCAGCAGCAGCTGTCCACAGGTTACCCCCATAGTCCACAGAACCTTCTGGAAAACATCTATTTCCATCCCTTTTCTTACTCTCAATATAGAATTCCACCCAGGCTTGTCCCAAGCTTGTAAGGGCCCATGTTGTAGCTGAATTAATTGGGCCTATTAGAGTCCAGAAAAGAAAAATGAGTCCCGGTCCCTCCTACTCGGGCCATTAGTCACTCACTGCAGAATCCTAGGCCCAAAGAACAGTTCCCTTCCCAGGAAGGACAGAAAGTGGGGGTGGAGAGGGAGAACACAAAAACAAAATGCCAGGAGGCTCCTAGGCAAGGGAGTCCCTTTCTTCTAAGTTGGGTCGCGCTCACACCCCATCCGTCAGCACCAGGATGAAAGGCTGAACCAACACGGCGCCTGAGACTGTATGAAAATATATACCCTGATGTGTCAGGGATACCTGGCGCGCCTTTAACCTCAACTTCAGATGAACCAACACGCCTTGGAGCACATTTATATGCAAAGGCATATAATATGTCCCCTGTATCTAATTATCTGTCAACCTGAGGCAGTTTGTTTTCCAAATCGGCCTCTCGGCTGTGACTTTACGAGGTCATAAAGAAAACGATGCCACTCTGCACTGAAACGCAAGGAGAGCCTGGATCAACAAATTATACTCCTTAATGGTGTCTCTCGGCCTGGAGAGTCAGGCCTGGCAGGGAGAAAGGAGGCACAGACCCGCTTCCCTGCTCCCTGCCTTCTGCTGAGGAGCAGAGAAAGGGGTGCATGAAGCATGAGGTAACTCTAAGAGGCCCCATAGCATCAGACGCAGGTCAAGGCTGAGTAGAAGTGATTTCCTTCTCCAGCTCAGCTTCCTCGGTTTTTCAGCTCGTTATGTGCAACGTCTGTCTGCAAAGGCTGGACACCTTCAGAGACACAACCTAGCCGGATGTCTCTGCAGTCTTCAGTATCACCTCGGGCCTTCCTGAATTGTCCCGTGTGCTGGAGCATCTTTTGCTCCTGGGATCCCAAGGATTTTTGGTTGCAGAGGGGAGACCTTTAATCCATTCCATGTGCAACAGCTTCTGCCTTCAGGCACCCAAACATCAAGATCCTGTATTCCACAAAAAAGTTGGTTGCAGCCAGGTGCGGTGGCTCATGCCTGTAATCCCAGCACTTTGAGAGGCCGAAGTGGGCAGATCACCAGAGGTCAGGAGTTTGAGACCAGCCTGGCCCACATAGTGAAACCCTGTCTCTACTAAAATACAAAAATTACCCAGGCGTGGTGGGTGGCACACGCCTGTAATCCCAGCTACTCAGGAGGCTGAGGCAGGAGAATCACTTGAAACCGGGAGATGGAGGTTGCAGTGAGCCGTGATCATGCTGCTGCGCTCAAACCAGGTGACAGAGTGAGATTCCGTCTCAAAAAAAAAAAAAAAAATGTTGCTTGGAAGATACTTTATTCCGCTGTTGTATCTAGGAGAAGAAGGCTTGGGTGACTCCCTTAAACTTCTACGCAAGAGGAGAAAATTTATCCTCCCAAAGCAGGGAAGGTAGGTGGCAGCAACAGCAGCAGGAATGCTTTGTGCTCAATCGCTAGTGAGGCCATCTCTCCCCTGCCAAGATCAGCACCACATGAGTGCACGCGCGCGCACACACACACACACACACACGTGCACACACAAAGCGAGAGGGCGGAGGGCTGGTCTCGCACACAGTCTTCAGCTCCTATTAGTCCTCCTCTGATCTTTAGCAGATTAATTAGGAAGTTTGTCAGAAACCAGCCGTGAACTCCAGCCGCTCCTCTCTGGGAGTGGTAACAGTGCCAGC
The DNA here is from genome assembly GCF_007565055.1 of Rhinopithecus roxellana. Taxonomy (NCBI): domain Eukaryota; kingdom Metazoa; phylum Chordata; class Mammalia; order Primates; family Cercopithecidae; genus Rhinopithecus; species Rhinopithecus roxellana. The sequence continues at coordinate 424,332 of NC_044557.1, read as the reverse complement.
GAAATCTAAGCTGCAGGAATTCCTCTAGCCACGCTGCTCCTATGATTAATGATAGAAAGGAATAAAAAAAGAGGGGTCAACAGCTGAGTGCAAAGCAAGTTGCTAGACAGGGAGTAATTAAGATACTTGGGTAAATATGATTAATAAGCTCAAACTGGCAGGGTGTGCAGTAAACAAGGACTAACCAGATGGTCCCCTCTCTTCGGAGAAGGCTGGGCACTTAGAAACAAGGGGGAACGGGGGGTGGGGGGAGATTGAAGGAGGAGGGAAAGAAGGGCAGCTTGGAAGGTGTGATTGCAACGTTACTTTCTTTAGCTGACCCTATCTAGAGGAAAAGGTTGGGTCCCCCGGGAGGGATCAGAGCAGGGAGGTGGCTTGGAGAGGCACTCCGCCGGCCTTCTTATCACAGGCACCAGACACAAAGTTGGACATAGAAGGATTCTTGCTCAGACTCAAGGCTGCACTTCTAAAGCTGCTCTGGTCCTACTCCCTTCTCCCGCTACCCTTTCCCCACCACCGATTCCCTGCTTTTTCCCTTGTTTACCAGCAAGCTGCAGACAAGACATACAGTGCACAGGTCAGTGTCACCACATTCATTCACTCTGGCTGCAAAGTACCACGCACCCCAGACCAGGTAGCTTCAACAACAGAAACGTGCTGTCTCATGGTTCTGGAGCCCAGAAGGTCAAGGTCAAGGTGCAGACAGAGTCAGCTCCCCTCTGAGTGCTGTGAGGGAGCATCTATTCCAGGCCTCTCCTCCAGCTTCACACGGGCTGCTGGCCACCTTTGGTGTCGCTTGGCTTGTACACATGTCGCCCTGGTCTCTGCCATCATCTTCTCATGGTGCTTTCCCTGTGGGTGTGTCCTTGTCCAACTTCCACGTTTTTATAAGGACACTGGTCAAACTAGGTCAGGGCCCACCCTAATGACTTCATCTTAGCTAATTATAGCTTCAAGGACACTGTTTCCAAATAAGGTCACACTCTGAGGTACCGGCAGTTAGAACTTCAACATATGAATTCGGGGTACACAATTTAAGCTTTAGTAGCCATTTATAAGGTTTGAAAGCAAACCAGGTCCTACTCAGAACTGACTTGGGACCCAAAAAAATGCAAAACTGTCATAGCAATGTTGGAAGGAGGATGTGGCAAGGACCCACCCCATCTCTCAGCTCATTGCTAAAATTTATGCCTCTCCTAAGTCCTAAACAGTGCCTTAGAACGTGCTTCCTTTGGTGTGTGACGTCAAGGAGACAGTTGATGCTTCCAGAGATGATGTTGAGAAAGAACCATGGTTGGGTGTCCCCTAAGATCCTGGTTAACAGGAAATATCTGCAGGCCCCAGAAAAGAAGACTCAAAAAGATTTACCTTAAATAAGTGGAGAAGTGCTAATACATTTCATCTGCAGCTATGGGCGGCTCCATGCAAAGGACAAGGCACTGCTGGGGAGTCATAATTATATCCTGCTCTAAAGGAGCCTGCAGTCTGTATTCCTGCATTAGTACCCTGTGGCTGCTGTAACAGATGGCCACCTACTGGGTGTCTTAAAACCACAGACTTATTCTCTCACAGTTCTGGAGGTCAAAAGGCCAAAATCAGCATTGCTGGGATGAAATCAAAGTGTCAGTGGGGCTGTGCTCCCTACGGAGGTGCTGGGGGAGTCTGGTAGCCCCTACATTCCTTGGCTTGTGGCCTCATTCCTCCGGTGTCCAAGGCCTGTGTCTTCACATTCACATCTCATGTTCTGTCTTCACATTGCACTCTCCTCTGTGTGTAAAAGCTCCCTCCGCCTCCCTTGTGTAAGGATACATATGATTTCATTTAGGGCCTGGCTGGATAATGCAAAACAATCTTTCCATCTCAACATCCTTAACTTAATCTCATCTGCAAAGACCATTTCTTCCCAACTTTCCATAATTCCCATAAAATTTTCTTCTTCCAGTGACTTCTCTCAACTGATCTGCATGGAACTAGACAGCCCAGTCTCTTCCTTGCTCTCACAGATAAGGAAAGCCAGGCCCATGGAGGGCAAAGTGTAGTTCTTCTCAGAAAGTCCAAAGTCAGGGTTGGGTGAGGACTTCGTGGGGACCTAAACTCTTCCTATAAATCAGTTCTCTATCTTTTGTATATCACATATCTATTTTAAGATATTTTTTAAAGAGGATGTTGAAAATGATAGGATTGCCAACTTTTTTATTTGGCCAAGTAAAAACATTAAAAAAAAAAAAAAAACAGCTCCCATATATTTATACTTCTTAAAGAAAGACATCTTAATTTTAAAAAGCAAAGTAAGAAAGATTAATCTCAGAACAAAGTATAGTCCTCCCAAAAAGACGATTGGCAACTCCGCACCCTCCGCACGCTCCACATTGGTATTCATTTTATTGTGCCCAAGGTTGTAACAATTCATTAAGGACCTGCTATTGAAAAAAATCCTTCTGTGCACCGTAAACCTATTTTCAGTGGATGATTCAGTTGGGCTTCTCCCCGGAGAAGTGCCCACAAATGTGAACTCCACAGAGACTCAGGGGAGAAAAAGGAGGAGCTTCATCAGCCCTGCTAAGAGGAGGCCTTGTTCTCATCCTCCTGCCCCATGGGAAACATTCTCAAGCCCCAAAGGCAAGTGGGGCACGGGCCAGACCAGGCTGGGGTCAACCAGACCATGCAGCCCAGCTGACAGGGTGCCTGGCCTCCTCCCTACCTTTGGCAAGTCACAGACCTTTCTCTCAATTGCAGAGCTCAGCAAACATCCTCAGAATGTTTCTTGCATTCTGGGGTTTTGTCTTCACAGAGATGTACTTGGTAGGAGTGTGATACTCTGGCTGGTGAAGAACTTCCTGGTGTCTTCCTCTTTTCCCCCTGAAATAAAGTAAAGTAATTATAGGACGGGTGCAGTGGCTCACACCTGTGATCCCAACACTTTGGGAGTCCGAGACGGATGGATCACCCGAGGTCAGGAGTTCAAGACCTGCCTGGCCAACATGGAGAAACCCCGTCTCTACTAAAAATACAAAAAATTAACCAAACGTGGTGGTGGGCACGTGTAATCCCAGTTACTAAGGAGGCTAAGGCAGGATAGTCACTTGAACCCGGGAGGCAAAGGTTGCAGTGAGCAGAGATCACGCCATCGCACTCCAGCCTGGGTAACAAGAGTGAAACTCCATGTCAAAAAAACTTTTTAAAAAGTTTTAGAAAAGTAAAGTAATTACAAACCAAAAAAAAAAAAAAAAAAAAAATGAACAGCGTCTTCACAGAATAATACTGTGGAAAAGACTTTCTATTGAGAACTTAACTGCCCTTCCAAAATGCCAGTCTCCACCCCTTTCCTTGCTAAACGCTTTTCTCCCAGACAGGGTGACAATTCTGCTGTGAAGTCCCAAATCTGACCAGTGAGCATGTGTGGGAGAAGTTCAGCAGACATCTAATTTATCCCCATAATGACACAGGAGATATGTCCTCCCTCTCTCCGGGGCATTACCACTTGGCAGGAGGAGATTTTATTCTCAATAGCTCATTTACTTTCCTCCCAATTTGTCATTTGTAACAACAGAATCAGGATCAAGCAGATGAGATCAGATGCTGTACCAAGTCAGGACTGATGCAACCTTACAGTCTCTTACAGAGTGGCCAGGACAGGGCAGCCACTGTCATCACCTGGCTACCTAAGGCTCTGGGCAACCTTCTCACCGAAAGGGCTGTGACAGCAGTAGAGCAGTGCTGCCAAGACGGTTGGATCACTTCACTCTTTACTGCAAGATGAGGACCGAAGCTCCATGGGGGCTGCCATGAAAACTTAAAAAAAAATAAAATAAAATAAAAACTTTTAATTAGGGAAATGAGCACAAGAGAATCAACTCGACAAAAGTATGGGCACCAGAAGTATGCCCAGCACTGCTCCAGGCCTTGGGGAGGCAGAGTTTCTGCCCTCAAGGAGGTCACTGTGCAGGAGCATGATGCTGGATACCCCCAAGTGTAATGTAAGGGCTGTAATAAATGTGTAGAGTGAGCATAAGCACAGAGGAGGGGCTCTGTTTTCAGTGTGGGTTCCCCAGAAGCAGACTCCAAAGCAAAGCTTCAAGTACAAATAGATCATTCGAAGTCAACTGAGAAACCACTGATAGGGGAGTGACAAAGTAACCCAGGGGAGGGAAGGAAGCCAGGCAGGGTTCATTGTCACCAGTTGCTACTGCAGACAGGAGGAGCTCAGCTCCACAGGAGACCTCTCTGGGCTATCTTGCCTCAGAAATACCCTGTCCAAGGGTGGGGAACCAGCAGTCATTGGTAGAGGGGTTTCCTAGGGAGGTAACCCCCAATCTACCCCATGCAAGGGCAGAGTGAGCAGACAGAGAAAGCCCTCAGGTAGAGTAGCTGGTGCTGGCCATTGAAAGTCACACTGCCTGTGCAAATATTGTAAATGCCACAGAGATCCGGGTGCGGCACCCATGGCAGCTACCATAGACACGTGTGCTCCACCTAAAGTGAGGAGGAAGTCAGGGGAGGCTCCAAAGGAAAGTGGACATTTGAGTTGGGCCTTGGCAGATGCACCAGTGATGGCTAGCGAGAGATGTGCAGAGGGTGTCAGGGAGGACATTTGTTCCAAAGTAAAGGGAAAGGGTGAAGAAAGCAACAGAGCCTGGGAGGTGCATGATTTGTTTCAACACCTTCAGGTGGCATGGGATTGTAGCTGTTGTGTAGACAGGAGGTCCAGCCAGGCAGCTGGAGAGTCTCAGAAAGGTAGACCAGGGCTGGACTGTGAAGACCTTGGCATCTCCTGCAGACATGCAGGGAGTCATCATGGCTTTTAAATAAGAGAGAGACAAAGACAGGGAAGTCTTCATGAACTTGCTAGTCCAATGACGGGGAGTGCAAGCCATGAGGACTTCACGTGTTTTCTGCAGGGCCTGAGTACATTGAAGGGAAAGAGGGATGTCAACACAAGGCTCGAGTGTAGTGGGTGAACACATGGAGTCAGTAGCACTAATGAAACTAACTCCTTGTAAAACAAACAGAAAACAGAAGCATTTAAATGAATGAAAACAAAAAGGACTTTCCAAATTGATGATGTGCATCTGGGTGTGTGGGACCCCACACTCCTGGCCTGCAACAGGCTCTTATTTCAAGGCACCCTGGACTTGTCCCCATGGGAATATCTGCTGGGCCAAGATGATCAGAGCATGGCTTCTCTGTCTGCAGTCACCACTGCCTGAGCCCCAAGAGCTGGCATCAGTACCCATGCTCCTGGATTCAGACCACCTACCTTTGCAGGGGGTAGTGGTACAGGGACAAGAAATTCCCTGTCACTGTTTTGAAAAAGGTTGCCCTATGGTTTTGTATATCATCAGAACAAATTGAGTTAAGGAAAGAGAAAAAGAATTGAAGGTTTACCCAATGCTGAGGCACACCCACTTTCATTCATTCTAGCCAATCATGGACATTACTGATGTATCACTCAGATTTTGTTCCAGTTGCTCCATTGTAAAGCCGGTTGGCTAGAGGCTTTATTGAGATAATACCCTCACAACTGCTATCACAAAGTTCTAAGAAGGACTACCAATTTCAAAATAGAAACCAGCAAACGAAGTTATTAGAGATCAGGTCCGGCCTTGAAGGCTTCTCTACAAAAGAGGCCTGTGGTAGGCAGACTTCTAAGAGGACGCCTACTGATCTTTACCTCCTGGTATGCACTTCCTTGTAAAATATCTTCCCCTTGAGTGTGATATGGATCTAGTGACTCACTTCTAATGAACAGAATACAGCAAAAGTGATGGGTTGTCTCTTCAGAGATTAGATTACAAAAGACTGTGAGTTCTGTCTCATATTCACTTGCTCTCTCTCTCGCTCTCTCTCTCTCTCTCTTTGATGAAGCAAGCTGCCATGTGGTGAGCTGCCCTACTGAGAAGCTCACATAACAAGGAGGGCAGCCTCCAGCCTGCAGCCACGGAGAAACTGAGGCCTACAGGGACTGAACCCTGCCAATAACCACTTGATGAGCTTGGAAGTCAATCCGTCCCCAGTTAAGCTTGGAGATGACTGCAGGCCCAGCCAGCACCTTGACTACAGCCTCACGGCCAACCCAGAAGCAGAGAGCCAAGCTAAGGGATGGCCAGATTCCTGACCCACAGAAACTATGAGATAATAAATGTGATTTGTTTTAAGTCACTAAGTCTTGGCGTAACTTATTACGTCACAATAGATAAATATGTTTATTGTCATTTTCTAATATTATTTTCAAGACATTTTCTATTATATTTTGTAGTTATTGTTTTCTAATATTATTTTCTAGACATATTTTCCATAACTGTTTTCTAGACGTATTTTCTAATATATTTATTAGAAGAGACAATGAAGGGAGACACACTCAGAAAGATTAAGACCAAGAGAAGGTTGAAAGTCTTGCTGTTGGTATAATACATCTTGGCAGGGGTGAGCCTTTCCATGGACAGCTGGGTTTCTGCAGAATGTTAGAGCAGAGACCCCAGAAAAACCCTCCACTCTTTGATGTGTTCGATTATGTTGAAATTCTGCAACTAGTCTTTTCTGTACCTTAAAGTTCTTTCCTCTTATTAAATACACTACACTTGGAATCAGACAGCACAAAATCTCATCCCAGGTTCTTACTTCATTAACTGTGTGATTCTTAATAAGTCATTTATGTATCCCTCCAACCATGTTTAAGAAACAAAAATATGAATTTTGAAAATCTACTTTTCTATGTCCATGTTTCATTTTAAAAAAGGAATAAATAACACCCGACTTATAGAACACACGGGACTCTTTGAGGTAGTTAAATGCGGTAAGATGGTTGCAAGTGTCTTTTAAATCATAAAGAACTCACACGGTGGCTCGAGCCTGTAATCCCAGCACTTTGAACGGCCAAGGCAGGCAGGTCACCTGAGGTAAGGAGTTCAAGACCATCCTGACCAACATGGCAAAATCCCATTTCTAGTAAAAATACAAAGTTAGCTGGGTATGGTGGTGGGTGCCTGTAATCCCAACTACTTGGGAGGTTGAGGCAGGAGAATTGCTTGAACCCCGGAGGCAGAGGTGGAAGTGACCTGGGATCGAGCCATTGCACTCCAGCCTGGGCAATAAGAGTGAAACTCCGTCTCCAAATAAATAAATAAGTAAATAAATAAATAACAATAAAGAACTCTGCACAGAAAAGGAACATTTTAAGTCTTCTTTTGTGGGCTCTCCCATATGGGACACACTCCAAACCATCATTAGACTGCTATGCTTAAGTAAGACGGACTTTTATAAGGCCTTCTCCTGGAATTGGCTTTTAGGGAGGAAGTTGAAGTAGAAGAAAATCAGCCTTTCAGATGCACTGATTTAATCTTTCCCACAGCCCATGAGGTAGACACTCATTATTCCCCTCTTACTGATGTTGAAACCAAGGCTTAGAGATCTCAAGTAATTTGCTGTTAGTCACACAGCAATTAAGGGACTGAGTCCAGATTCAATGTACAGCAACCTGGAGGGCCAAGCCCTGTTCTGTAAGATGCATTCTCTTGTACTCTCTGCTCTGCATCTTCCAGAAGAGCAATTACTGTCCTTTCTCCTTCTTTGTTTCTATGTTCCCATCAAACATACTGTGACACTTCACACAAACAGCCACGTACACAAATCAATTCCAATCAGCTGTATTTCTCTCCTGATGTTAAAAGACTCGTCGTAAAGGAAAACGCACTTGTTTCAAACACCCTTTTCTGACACTAAATCAACTCTCCACCATTGGTGGAATTTCTGCACAAATTGAGCTGGGCCCTCATGAGACCAAGATTTACCAGTATAAATCCCAGTTTTGTAGGGGCTGTCTAGTTGCATTACTAGAAAGAGCTGATCTGGGGGCTGAGTTTTCTGTGCATCAGTTGGTTGCATCTTCTTGACTCCTAATTGAAGCCAGGACACTTGGCAACTCACTTTCTAGCAAGTGATGTGGAGGCTGCCAGGGTTGGGTGTGGTCAGTGCCAAGAGCTGTCTTTACCCCATCACATCTCACCCCTGCAACCCAAGGAAATCTCAGTCAGAACTACTGTCTTCTGCAGAAACATCCAAGCTCCCTAATAATACATTGCACAGGAATCATGGTTCTTGTGGGATACTCACCAAATCTGTTTGATCCAGAGTGACTCTGCTTCTTTGATGCCTATCAGGCATGCTGACATCTACAGGAACTTCACGGGTTCCAGGGCTGCAGTTAACTCTGTGATCCTGAACACCCTACAATTTCTCCTTGCCTTGGTTTCTCTTATTTCGATCTGCCCTCTGAATCAGTTTCCTCATTTATACAGTGAGAATATGAATATCTCCTGTACTTCATAGAAATTAGAAGAGTTGAAGGGATCTCCAGAAACACAAACCCTTTCCTTTTAACAATCCCTACAAGGTCATGGAACTTTTCCTTTTGTCCTTTTTGCCTATCCTAACCAATCTTCCTAACACCAAGCCAGAAGGTTTTGTGGCAAAGGAGCACAGCCATGATCAGATTTGCATTTAGAACACAGGCTGCCAACTAATTTTATTTCCATAGGAACATAAATGAGTAGTAGGTGTAATACAATCAAAAAGAAGACACTCAACATGGTTTACATTTTGTTATGTACAGCAGTTTTATGCTTTATTTTAAAAATGAAGGGCCAGGAGCGGTGGCTCATACCTGTAATCCCAGCATTTTGGGAGCACTAGGCAGGTGGATTACTTGAAGTCAGTAGTTTGAGACCAGCCTGGCCAACATGGTGAAACCCCATCTCTACTAAAAATACAAAAATTAGCCGGGTATGGTGGCAAGCACCTGTAATCCCAGCTACTTGGGAGGCTGAAGCAGGAGAATTGCTTGAATACAGGAAGCAGAGGTTATAGTGAGATGGGATCACACCACTGTACTCCAGCCTGGGAGACAGAGTGAGACTCCGCCTCAAAAAAATAAAAAATGAAGGATGGGCACGGTGGCTCACGCCTGTAATCCCAGCACTTTGGGAGGCCAAGGCGGGTGGATCACCTGAGGTCAGGAGTTCAAGACCAGCCTGGCCAACATGACCAAACCTCATCTCTATTAAAAATACAAAAATTAGCCAGGCATGGTAGTGCACACCTGTAATCTCAGCTACTTGGGAGGCTGAGGCAGGAGAATCAGTTGAAGGTTGCAGCGAGTCAAGATCATGCCACTGCACTCCAGCCTGGGCAACAGAGTGAGACTCCATCTCAAAAAAAAAAAAAAAAAAAAATGAAGATGAACAATGGCACCAAGAGAAAAAACAATTGGGGAATTCAAACACTGGCACGTATTCATGTTATTTATTTTAGCACCTCCAGTTTCCAAAGAGAAACGACCACCACCTAGAAGACTTCTGGTTGACTGCGAAGTCTTGCAGGAGATATGCTTATGGCACCAGGCATTTTGGTGTGGGTCCCAGCAGGTGGGAGATGTGTGTCTGTAAAGTCAGCAGTGATTCAGGGTAGTGACAGTAGGACGCCAGCCACTTCATTTGGCCTGCAGGTGTTTCGGGAAGATTTTTGTCCCCAAAGAGAAGTCTGAGAAAGACTTTCAAGGGTAAATGGGATAACCAGACAGAGAAGGTGAGAGCAAACATTTGAGGACAAGAAGCAAGCCTGGGCAGAGGGAAGGTTATCGGAGTATTGGAAAGGGAAACAGCCCCAGGTGGCTACAGCAGGGACTCGACTCTCACCGAGGCCACTGAAGGTTTCTCAACAGGGCAGCAAATGCTATGATGAGAGCTGCATTTAGAACATGAGCTCAGGCTGTGATGGGGTGTGTACTTTGAGGGCTATTCTGGAGCCCTCAGCTGGCCTCTAGGAGAGGATCAAGGGTGGGGAGCTTTTCCGAGGTCAAGTGCAGAGTGGAGATTGGCAGGATTCCTGAGAATCTTTAAGACAGAACCTTTGCTTATCACAGGCTAGACATTCACATTCTACCTTAATTGCAAGTGTCCCTAAGAACTAAATATTGACTGCACTTGCATCTCTGTTGCTTTGAAAATGCAAGATTTGTAAAATTCAATGACACACATGATTATTCAACCTATATTATCTGCTGACTACTCCAATGGAGACAGAGGAGTTTGGCTGAAGCAAACAACACCAGAATCAACAATGGGCATGTAAATAGATCCCTTTTTAATGAGTTTACTGATCTTCCCATACTTCTGACCTTATCTAGTTATCCAGATCTGCCCTCGTCCCTGAGAGTTCTGCAACACACCCAGAAATGGTTTAGAAAGTTTAAAGGTATAGTCAATCAACCAGTCTTTCTGTCCACGAACAAAACAAGAGATTGGATTGATTGGAATTGAATGATTTTCCTTTTCAATCTCTTTTGCTGTTTGACATGACATTGTGTAGTTAGATAATAAAATTATTCCTTTTATCATGCAAGAAATTATAACAAAGAGCTGGTACTATCTTGAAAAATGCTCTGTGAACAGTTATACATGAGGAACAGGGGCTCCCTTGGGAACCAGCGCAGCTCTAGCGCTAGGTGGGAGGAAGGCAGGCCGAGATTGAGGGCAAAATTGCAACTCATTGGCACAGTACATATTTTTCCAATATAAAAGCAAATGGAGAATCCGTGAATAAATTGACTATATAAAAGTGTCCCTTTATATTACCACCTTACCTTTCCAAAGGGAAAACTAGGGGGGAAAAAGGTTTCTTTCCACGGCCCTCATATAAAAATATCATTTCTTCTGGATAATTTTATAGTACCAACAGCAGTCCATACCTATTTAAAATACATATGCAGCCCCGTATCCAGACCCCCTTGCACAAATGGTCCGGTAACCAGCATCAGCCCGACTGCAGAAGCAGCTGCCACATAATTACAACTTCTCATCACACGTGTGGGGAAACAAGCTGTGGCGTTTGGGAAAGGTCTGCAAAAATAGGTGTCAGACCTTAACTAATAGTGATTGTCCTTCCATTCTACTGTAATTTACATTTAATTCACACATTTCATTTCCATTTAAAATATGATTACAGTGTTTTGAAGCACATCTCACCTGTCCCCTTGAATTACAGGGAAATGAAAATAACAGGGAACAGCAGGAACCAGGAAGGCTGCAGAGCCCTTGGCCGCGGGATCACCTCCAGCATGCGCTGCCTCTCAGGGGTCAGAGGGAGAACTTGAAAGAAGTGGGGGTGTTAGAGGAGAGGGGAGAGAGGCAGAATGGGGGAGAGAGAATAAAAGGATGGGAGGGGTGGGAAAGAGGGACAGGGAGGGGAGAGGGGATTGAGTGGCCCATTAAGGGGGCCCATTGAAGGTCTTCTGAACGCTCCATCCTGCTTGTTTTATGAATTCATTATTTTCTGGCAAAGTGCCCTCCTTCTATTTTATTCATTTCAGGTTCATGACCTAATCCTAAATACACGCAACAGGAAGCAAGTGCCTGTTAACTCTGAGGTCTGGTTTTCTCTGTACTGGAGGCAGCAGAAAGAGGAGAGAAGAAAGCAAAAGCTTCAGTGGATTGACTCAGGGAGGCCAGATAGCCTACTGGATATGGGACACCCTTCAAAATGCACCCCGTCCTCACCTCCATCCTGTACCCGGGGCTTTACAGCTGTTGGCAGCAGGTGAAAACGTCAGAGGAGGAATTTACAGAACCAGACTCTTCAGGAATTCAGTGACCAAGCCCCTCCAGGTGTGGCAGAAGATGGGCTTGCCTTGTAATGAATTCCAGCCAATGGCACCTGATTCACAGCAAGGTTCTGGTCCCTGCTCAGAGGCAAAGGCAAGGAGCCCTAGTTTATTCATGGCAATACCCAAATGCTGTCCTAAAGCTCTTGGGAAAGGCAATGCACATTTCAATAGACTCAACAAACATTTACAGAGCGCCTACTGTACCGTAAGTACAGCGAGCAAGGCAACGATTATTTCAAGTCTTCACTCTCCCCAAACTCCCTTACCCCACACTTTCCCCCTTAATGTATCTTTTATTTTCTAGAAAAAAAAAAAGATTCCAGAAGTGAGAAACTTCTGTGTTCCTATGACTAAGCACATAAATCTACTTATGGCCCCACCCCATCCCCCTTCCCTCTTCATACAGCAGAATAATCATCCATCCTCCCTGAGGCCAACCCTTGCATTTGGGCTTTGCATATCATATTCTTCCACCTTGTTGGGTTGTTATCTTCATTCTGTTTATCCCTTTCTTTCTTGTATATGTAACTTCTCCCTTTGAATTGGATCACTCCCAACGGCTTTCAAACATGCACCTGTCTCTCAGATTAAAAAGAGAAATGCCCTCAACTCCTCACTTCTATACAGTTTCAAAGGAATTGCTCTCCTGCCATTCAGTGCAAACTTCTCAAAAGCATTATCTCTACTGTGGCAGAGATGGCATGTTGCCCAATAAGTGCCATAGCCCTCCTTCTATTGTAGAAAGTTGGTGGCTGCCCAGGTAGAGATTATATTTACAACCTCTGCTTGCATCTAGGTATGGCCTTGTAATTAGTTGCACCAATGAAAATGAGTAGGAGTTGTGTGTCACTTCTAGATAAAGGCTTTAAGAAGTAACTTCCTCTAAACTTCTTCCCCTCTCACCTAGTGGATCTGGACAACTGCAGTGTTGAGGTCCCACTAGGAGATGATGCAACCATAAAAGCATAGAGGCAGGTTCCCTGAATCACATCATGAAGGAACATTGTCCACTGACCAGAAACACCTGAATGCAACTATTAGGAAATAGGAAATGTTAGCTTCTATTTTGTGAAGACACTGAAATTTTGCTATTTATTTGTTGCAACAACTAGTATTTCTCTAACCAATAAACTTACCTACCAAGCATTCCTCAGTCTGCTTCAATCTAGTTTCCAATTTGTTCCTAGGAAATAGATCTCTATAAAACCATCAGTGGTTTCCAGGTTACTTAATTCAACAGATACTTTTTCATCTGAATTTTAGCTGATCCTTCAGCAGCATTCCACATAGTTGTACATTTCTCTCTTAGCAAGCTTTGCTTCCTTAGTTTCCATGACACAAAACTCTTTCAAGTTTCCACCTTTCTGTCCAGTTGCTCCTTGGTCTCCTTCATAGGCTCAAGTTCTACTTCCTCATCTCAGAACTCTACCAACTTGACTGCTGAGTTTATCCATGTTAAATTAACTGTAGCTGGACTTGCCCACCCATCATAAACAACTAGAAAATTGGGGACATTGCATTAAAAACTAACTTCAGGGTTTGAAAATAGGCATCACAGACTGTGAGCTCTGAAAAAGGGAAACAAAGAAGATAAGCCTACAGTCATCCCAACTTTTTGCCAGAAGGTACCTTCTGCTCTGCATTAAAGAGAAAGAGAATATTAGCAAAGCACAGAGATTTCCATGGTTGGTAATCATGAGAAATCAAAGTTGGAGAAGCCAAAGTGGCTTGAATTTAAAGTGTAGAACATCAAAGAAGAGGGAGCTACACAGAGAAAGGAGTCCCCTTGAGTCATTTGCTGCATACTAAGGTGAGGCTTCGTGAGGCAGGCAAAGAATAACTATTAGAGTGCTGTAAGCTAAACAATTCCCAGAGATCACAAAGGGCTTGGATATGTTTAAGTTCTAATCAGCCAGACTGGCAGGGCCTTGTTGAATTCTCAGGATACTCAGTAGAGTCTCCAAAAAGGTTACACCAAATAAGTATAAATACACTAGTTCTAGAGAAAAGGCTGCTCTAAACCCAACCTTATGAAGCTTAAAAACAAGCTTTAATGAATTAAGCTGATCTGCAAGGAATTTAACTGCAAGCCAAAACAAACTTCATACTTTATAAATGAATACAACAGAATGCAGACACTAAGTATTACGTTCTAAATGTCCAGAATTCAGTCGAAAATTATTATACGTGAGAAGAATATTCAGGAAAAAAATAAGACCATAGAAACAACAGAGGTAATAGAACAAGATAACAAAGATTTTTAAATATCTGTATAAATATGCACAAGCTTTTTAAGCAAAACGTGAACTCAATGAGGACAAAAGGAACTATTAAAAAGGAATATAGTATAACTCATAGAGATGAAAAATATGACACCATAGATAAAAAATTTCACTGAAGATCAGACAGAAGATTGGCATTACTGAAAAAAGACCAGCAAACTTAAATATAGCAATAGAAACAATCCAAACTAACAGACAGGGTAAAAGTTTGGGGAAAAAATTAACAAAACCTCGAATAACTGATGTACAATATCAAACAGTCACTAGATAATTAGAGTCCCAAAAGAATGTGGGGGGTAGAAAAAAAGTTTTTAAAAATAATTATCAGGCCGGGCGCGGTGACTCAAGCCTGTAATCCCAGCACTTTGGGAGGCCGAGACAGGCGGATCACAAGGTCAGGAGATCAAGACCATCCTGGCTAACACGGTGAAACCCCGTCTCTACTAAAAAATACAAAAAAAAACAAACTAGCCGGGCGAGGTGGCGGGCGCCTGTAGTCCCAGCTAATGTAGTCCCAGCTACTCGGGAGGCTGAGGCAGGAGAATGGCGTAAACCCGGGAGGCGGAGCTTGCAGTGAGCTGAGAACCGGCCACTGCACTCCAGCCTGGGCGACAGAGCGAGACTCCGTCTCAAAAAAAAAAATAAATAAAAAATAATAATAATAATAATAATAATAATAATAATGATCAAATTTTCGAAATTTGATGAAAGCTAAGACTAAAATCCAAGAGCTCAATGAACCCAAAGCAGGATAAACACAAAAGTGTATCATAATCTAATTGATAAATACCAGTGACAAATAAGCCATGTTAAAAGTAGCAGAATAAAAGGACATAGTACACACGGAGAGAAAATGTAAAAAATACTGCATATTTCTCATTAGAAGCAATGCAAACCAAAAAAACAATGGAAAAAGAACATTCACATACTGGAAAAAAAAACCGTCAACCTAAAATTCCATATCTAGGAAAACATATGATTCAAAAATAAAGACTACCAAACACAAAAGTTGACAGACTTATTGCTAGAACTACATAGCAAGGCATAGAAGGAGGATTTTTAGGCAGAAGTAAAATGAAAGCAGGTGAAAACTCAGATCTGCACAAAATATGGAAGAACACTGGAAAATATAAATATGTTGGTAAATATGAAAGACATAGATAACCAACATAATATTTGAAAGAAAGTACATCACTATAGATCCTGCAGACATTAGAAGGATAATACGAACATATTCTGAATGACTTTATGCCAACAATTGGCAACTCAGATAAAATATTCATATTCATATAAACGTTCAAATAACTTCAAATTATTAACTAATAAGTTGAGTTAATGAAGTCACAGGATACAAGGTGAATATATAAAACTCAATTGTATGTTTTATAGTAGCAAGAACAATTTGAAAGTAAAACTTTTAAAGTGCCATTTACGATAGCATAAAAATATAAAATATTTAGGAATAAATTTAATAAAATCTGTGTAAGTCCTATATGCTGAAATTTTTTTAATGTGGCTAAAAATTTTAAAGAAAATCTATATCAATGTACAAATATATGATGTTCATGCACTGGGAGATTCAATGTTGTTAAAATGTCAGTATTTCTCCAAACTGACCTATAGATGAAATACAATCCCAAACAAAATCCAATCAGGCTTTTCTTATAGAAATTGACAAGCTGATATTAAGATGTAAATAAAAATTCAAAGAACCTGGAATAACCAAAATGATTTTTAAAAATTTGAAAAACTTACTCTACCTGATGTCAAGATTTATTAATAGGAGTCTCTAGGAACCTAAACAGTGTGACCTAAAATGCTGGTATATTCATAGATCCATGATACAAAACACAAAGTATAGAATACACCCATTCATATATGGTCAATTAATTTTTGACACAAATAGCAATATAATTTAATGGGAAAAGATTAGTCCTTTCAACAATGGAGCTAGCACAACTAAATATACATTTTTAAATGAACCTAAGCCCTGACCTCACACCATTCACAAACATTAACTCAACATGTGTCATAAACCTAAATATAAAAGCTGAAACTACAAAACTTCTGGGAGAAAATCACAGATTTCTTAATTCAATTTCATCAAAATTACAAACTTCTGTTCTTTGATGGGCACCCTATTAAAAAATAAAAAATGAAAAGACTAGCCACTGATTGGCAGAAGGTTATAGATATATATGACAAAGGAATATTATATTTTCAGAAATTTAGTGAATCCTAAGTGTACAGTGTTTATAAAGTCTACAGTAGTGTACAGGAATGTCCTAGGCCTTCATATTTACTCATTACTCACTCACGGACTCACCCAGAGCAACTTCCAGTCCTGCAAACTCCATTTGTGATAAGTGCACTAGACAAGTGTTTTTTATCTTTTATCCTGTATTTTTATTGTACCTTTTCTAGGTTTAGAGATGTTTAGATACAAAAAAAACTTACCATTATGTTGCAGTTGCCTACAGCATTCAGGACAGTATTGTTTTGTACTGGTTTGTAGCTTAGGAACTGTACTGGTTTGTAGCTTAGGAACAATAGGATATATCATATAGCCTAGGTGTGTTAGTAGGCTATACCATCCAGGTTTATGTAAGTTCACATAAACGTAAGTTCCATGATGTTCACACAAGAATGAAATTGCCTAATGATTCATTTTTCAGAATGCCTCCCAGTGGTTAAGTGACACATGGCTGTATATAGAACTTCTACAACTCAATAATAAAGAAGACAAAAGCCTCAATAAAATAATGGACTGACACTTCATAGAAGACATGGCATTATTAGTCACCAAAGTAATACAAATTAAAATCACTACAAGATACAACTGCAAACCAGGTAGAAAGACTAAAATTAAAAAGATTGACAATCTCAAGTATTGGAAAGGATATTTGAGAACTGGAAATTTTATAGATTGCTGGCAAAGGTAGAAAATGATGCAACCACTTCAGCAAACTTTTGACAGTTTCTTGTCAGGTTTACATTGACCCTAGCACATAGAATTTTCAGTGCTATTATCTTACCCGAGATAAATGAAAACATGTCCACACAAAGGCTTGTACATGATATTCATAGCAACTAAATATGGAAAAAAATGCAAATGTTCATCACAGATGAATAGTTTACACTATCTGTGGAATATCCACATAAGGCAATACTAGTCAGCAATAAAAGGAATGAGCTTATGATACATACAACAGCTTAGATGAATCTAAAACATGTTTCTAAGTGAAAAAAGCCAGACACAAATGAGTCCATGCTGTATGATTCCACTTATATGAATTCTAGAATAAGCAAAGCTAATCTCCAATGACAGAAAGCAGATTGGTGGCTACCTGGGGCTAGTGTGAGGGAAAAGCATCATTTGACTCCAAAGGAAGTTGTATTAGTCCATTCTCACACTGCTATAAAGACATAGCTGAGATTGGGTAATTTTTACAAAAAAGAGGTTTAATTGGCTCATGGTTCTGCAGGCTGTACAGGCTTCTGCCTCTTTGGAGGCCTCAGGAAACTTACAACCATCATAGAATGCAAAGGGGAAGCAAGCACATCTTTACATGGCCAGCAGGAGAGAAAGAAAGAGCAAAGGAGGAAGTGCTAAACACTTTTAAACAAGCAGCACTTGGGTGATGGTGCTAAACCATTAGAAACCGACCCTATGATCCATTCACCTCCCACCAGGCCACTTCTCTCTCTAACACTGAGGATCACAACAGAACATGAGATTTAGACGTGGACACAGAACCAAACAATATCAGAGGTACAAGAGAAATGTTGGGGATGATAGAGAAATTATTTATCTTGATTGTGATGGTGGTGGTGGTTACATGGCAGCATATACATGTCAAATCTCCTCAAACTGTACATTTAAAATGGGTACATTTTATTGTATGCAAACTATATTATGCCTCAGCAAAGTTTATTTCAAAATAAACATATGCAATTAACATTCAAAAATGAAAAAAGCTCTAAAGTTTTCCTAATATTTCCAAGATAAATATCGAAATCCTCAATGTGAACTTTGAGATGCTGAATGGCTAATCCTCTCTACCTCTCCCCCATCACCCACAGCATCCATCCCTCTCTGTATCCCAGGAATTCTGACTTTCTTTTCCTTCTGGAAAAGTCAGAATCTCTCCAAATGCCAGATTTTTTTAAACCTGGATTAATCATAATCCTTGATTCATGAGATACTCTTATTATGGGGCAGGCATGACCTGCTTTATTTAGTTAACTACTAACGTTGATTTTTGTTTTGCTTTGTTTTTATAACGACTTTTTTCTCACCTCGTTGTTTCTTTCTAGGCAATCTTACCAACTTCTACAGTTTCAACAATGGTGACTTCCTTGAGCATCCTCAGATAATTCAGATCTCACCTAAATTACAGAGCCCTATGTCCAGCTGCCTACCTGGATGTCTCAAAATCACCTCCAACTCAACGGGTTCAAAAACAAACTCACTTTCTTCCCAACCTTTCTCAGCAAATAGTCCACTATCTGTCTACTTCCCAAATAAAATGTAAGCAGCCTCCGTGGCTCATCTCTCTCCTTCATTATATTAAACCCAATAATAACAATTTTACCTAACTGCTCTTTTAATTCTTCTATCTATTTCTCTCATCATCTCATCTTTTTTCCTTTTTTTTTTTTTTTTTTTTTTTTTTTGAGACAGGATCTCGTTCTGTTGCCCAGGCTGGAGTGCAGTGGCACAATCACAACCTCGACCTCCTGGGCTCAGGCAATCTTCCCACCTCAGCCTCCTGAGTAGCTGGAACTACAGGCACATGCCACCACACCCAGCTAATTTTTATTTATTTAATTAGTTTTGTAGAGATGGAGTTTCACTATGTTGCCCAGGCTGGCATCTCACCTTAATCCAAGCTATCACTTATCACCTAGAGTGTTGATATCACCTCCCAACCCACCTTCTCCACATGCTCTCTTACCACCAATAATAAAATAGCCTCAGTGCAGCCAGAACAAGTCTTTTGAAACATAAATGTGATCATGTCACATGAAGTGGGGATCATATACCCCACTTCAGCCCAAACTCTGTAACAGGACCTGTGGGATCCTACATGGCCTATACCTCACCACCTCCTGCAGTCCCATCTCACATCAAACACCCCACCTCTCTCTGTATCCCATGTATGCAGCTTTCTTTCAGTCTGGAAAAAACAATCCCCTCTCCAAATGCAAGACTTTTTTCTAATCTCAGGGAAACAGAATCACACCAGTCATAATCTTTACTTAAAGACTCATCATTGCCCATAGATGGCTTGGTTTATTTATATTCATGTGTTTATTTGGGTAAGTAATTTTTAATAACATAATAGGCACTCACAAGTCCACGATCAACACAAAAGCAAGGGTCTTGTTAATAATCTACAGCTAACCATATGGTCTCTTCACATCTAATCCTCCTGGTTATTAACCCTAGGTAACCATCATCTTGACTGTTATGTTCATCATTCTCTCGTCTTACCATTTGGTTGTACTGCTTGCATACATATGCAATACATTTGCAATACACATGCATATATGTGTATATTGTATATATTATATATAATATATGTATAAATGTGTACATATAAAAATGTATAAATAAATGTACATATAAAAATGTATAAATATTCCTGTACATATTTTATATACATATATTCCTAAAAATAATTCAAGTTGTTTATTACTCTAAAATAATAGCCCCTTATGGTATGCATTATTTGCAGACTTGTTTTTCAATTTATTATATATTAAGATTTTAAGAATTTAAAGTTTTAAGGTTCATTTATATTATATAGTTGTATGTCACAGTGGTTCATCTATTCTGACTGAAATACAATATTTCCTTGTGAGGATACACCATAGTTTTTCTTAATCCACTTTCCTTTAGATCACCAATCACGTTTCCTGGGTTTATTTTTTCTATTATAAACCGTACTGCTACGAATATTCTTGTACATGCCCCGTAGGTACACTCCTTGGGATGTATTCCAGGGTATTTCAGAGTTTGGCTTTAGGAAGAAATTCCCAGTTGAATGCCAAAGTAGTTCCATCAGTTTACACTCCTACCAGCTATGTAGAAGAGATCCTGTGCTTCTATATTCTCTGCAACACTTGGTATTGTCAACCTTTTCATCACTGCCTACCAAACGGTGTCAGATGTTATCTCCCCTTCCCTGATCACTGATTGCATTGAATAAATCTATATATGTTTATTCACCGAATATGCTTTCTTCCCTATGAAAAGTCTTGTGTCTTTTTATGAGGTTGTTTGCACTTTTCTCATTGATTTTGTGAGAGTTCTTAATGTACTCTTGACTCTAACCTGTTGTCAGAGTTTATAATAGACATAATATTTATGTCTATTATAAATATGTTGCCAAGCCCCAGGCCTTTGCACAGCTGCCTGACCCGACTGGGACACTTTTCCTTCTCTGCTTCACTGAGCTAACACCTGTGCAGCCTCACATCTCACCTCTATGGTCATTTCCTCAGGGAAGACTTCTCTGACTTCCTTGATGTGATCAAGTCCTAGTTTGTGCTCTCATAGGACCAAGTAGCGCTCCTTCTTAGCATTTCTATGGCTCTAATATTCACACATATTTGTGCGATTCTTTAATGCACACTTCACAAGGGCAAGGCTGCATCCATTTCTTGCTTACAGTTTATCTATCGGGCCTGCCATGTAATAGGTCCTCAATAAATGTTTTTAGATGAATGAATAAATGTCACATTTGCATGCATGTTTTCCCACAACTGCTCCAAATGCAAACCCTTACCCTCTCCTCCTTCACCTTTCATTCAACTGCTTTTATTCACCTCTCTTCTTGCTTCCATCTTCTTTATTTTCTATAAGCATTGCCAGACCCAAGGTAGGAACTTAGCATCCATGTGCCTGTTTGATGCACTTTTCATTCCATGGGAGGAAGAAGTAAGGTGAAAAGGGAACGGTTCCGAAAGGCACACCAGAAGGTTGGTAACAATGACTCTCCCACCCTGTCACCAGCTTACAGGGATACTAGGATTCTGTATCTTATTAACTCGTGGCAAGAAGGCCACTGATGGGTTGCATGCCCCCTTGGTACACTCTTTGGGATGTATTCCAGAGTTTATGAGAGTTTAGCTTTAGGAAGAAATTCCCAGCCGAATGCCAAAGTAGTTGCATCAGTTTACACTCCCACCAGCAACGAAGAAGACATCCTGTGCTTCCATATTCTCTGCAGCTCTTGGTATTGTCAGCCTCTTTGGGTTGATGGCGCCAAAACCCATTTTTGGAGAGTGGTGGTGAATGGGATGTGGCTCCAGGAGGAGGAGGGGCAGGCACCCTTACACACCTGTTGCACAGCTTCGTTAGAGGCAGAATTGCTCCTTCCCAGCACATTTGGAAAGCCCTGACTGTTCCACCAAACACACATCTGACAGCCCTGCATCCAGACCCTCACCTGCAAGTTTCAGAACAGACCTTTCAGAAACCCCTCAAAGACATCTTCTGACAGCCATCCTCCCCTTGCCTTCAGATCAGTCCTGAATAGGGTTGATAAACATAGACGCTTCCAAGCCAGACTCTCCGCAGTGTTTCTTGGATTCTTTTTCATTTCTGTCAAGAAAGAGGAAAAATGGCAGAGAAGATATTCTTGAATTCTTTTCCATCAAACAACCCCTCTGGAGGACAAAGACTGGCCCCAGGAGATGCATCTGGGTCAGCAGAGGTTAACTCCCCCACCACAAGAGGGAAGAGTGAGCCTCAGTGTATCTTTGCTATTTCCTTTTTCACTGGGTTGGTAAACATTCTGGCCATTCTGAAGTATTATTTCCCCCTTTAGGACAATGTACTTGGGTTTGAGTTCTTTTTGCTTTGTTTATCCAGTAATCATTACAGCAAGAGGGATGCACCTGTTCTGCAGGCCCATTAGACTCCGAATGGCTTTTCTCCCAAGCGGAGGCATGTAGAAAAACTAGCCTTGGCACTGGAAGCACACTGCAGTAGGAGTGTGAGCAGTGCAGAGAAGACCAAGATGCAACCTTGAGCCATAATGCGAAGTGGCTCAGGGCTGGGAGAGGGAGGCGCAGCGCTGCCTGGAACGAGGCTGGGGCTTAGAGGGAGAAGAAACTTGCCCAAGGTCACGCTGCCAATTAGTTTTGGAGCTGGAGTTATAATCACAGGAAGCAAGTCTGTGTGGTTCCAAGCCCATGCTCTCCCCAACCTCATTATATTGGGGAGCAGCTGAGAAAAAAAAGAGAGGGGGGAAGCCAGTATGGCAAAGTCACAAAAGTCTGTGCCCCCATGTGCCCACATGCTTAGGGCTTTGTTTGTGTCTGATCTTTAGCTGTCTCTTACTTTCAATCAGTGAAATTGACTTACCCATGAACAGGCAGAATAAATAAATAAGACAAGAAGACCTTATGGTGACAGAAGACTGCAGAGGCTGCCAATGGGGTAACTGGGAGGTGAACAAGTCCAGAGGAGGTGAAAGGGAAAAAAGAAAATGAATGATTTCTCTAACTCATGCCTTGAGCTTCCCTCAGCAGTAAGTACCCCCTCCATTACTCTAATTCCTCCTCCCATGTCTCCCTCCTGGTGTAAACCCTAAGTGCATTTGATTCTGGAGTGAAAAGAACAGAATCAGATGCCCCCAACTCTGGCCTCCTTCATCCAAGATGCCCCACACTAGGGAGAAGAGAGGACACCTAGACAGGCTTGTACTGTCTTTTGTTTGGAGTATCAGAGTCACAGCCTGACACAGAAGCTGCTCCTGGGCCCTGGTGACTTCCTCTGTCATCTGCCGCCTCTTGTGCAGGTGTGCATATTTTAGCTTGGAGGAGCCCAGGCATGGAAATCGCTCTCCCTGTGTCCATATATTATCAGTATTTTTTAACATGTCGCTTTCCAAGCAGGTAATGCATTTGCAGAGACAGTGATCTTTCATCGGGAGATTACGATGATTTGTGTTCTCTGTCTAAATTCCAGCATAAATTTCCAAGCCAGCGAGGCATTGGCTTGTGGCAAGAGCTGCCTTCCGAGATGTGGCAGGCTATCTCTGCAAACCTCAGGCTCGTAGCCATTTGTCCTGATTAGGGAAAGGCTTTGAAATTCTTCCTTGTTCCTCACCTTTACTTCTTTCAAATCGCTTTTCCAGCAGGTCACCTTTGCAGCTGTGTTCAAGCCTCAAAGTATGTTTACTGGGCTGGTTGCAAGCAAAAACATTTAAGCAAATCAACTGCCAGAACTGCTGGCTCTGCTGAAATTAGCAGTGTGGCCCGGGTCAAGTCGCTTAACCCCCTGGGCCTCTGCTTCCTCATCAATAAATGGAAAGTATAATCCCTACTTCACAGGGTTAATGGGAGGATTAAATAAGGCAGCATAAATGAGCATCCTCTCATGGTACCTAGAAAACTGTAGGTGAAACCCATGCACTCGTCCTCAATCAATTCCCAGACGATAACATGCAAGTCTCAAGCCTAGACTGTGACCACACCCCAGGTTGGATTGTCCCTTCAGTAAGCCCTATCCTGTCAAGGTTGCTATGAAATTCCCCACAGTGCCTCTAAACAAGACGAATATTAAGTCATTTAGCCTTGTATATTAGTTTGCTCGGGCTGCCATGATAAAGACCACAGACCAGCTGGCTTAAACAACACAGATATATTGTGTCACAATTCTGGAGGCTGAAAGTCCAAGATCAAGGTGTTGACAGGATTGGTTTCTTCTGAGGCATCTCCTTGTGGCTTATAGAGGCCGTCTTCCCCCGTGCCTTCACATCTTCCTTCCCTCTCTACCCATCTGTGTCCTTATCTATTCTTCTTTTAAGGACACTAGTCATATTGGGCAAGGGCCCACCAAAATAGCCTCATTTCAACTTTATCATCCCTTTCAGACCCTACCTCCAAATACAGTCACGTGCTGAGGTACCGGGAGATAGAACTTCAACATACAAATTTGGAGAGGAGGGGAAGACAGGATCCAGCATATTTTAATAAGCACAAACATGTGATGTATGACCATGTGTCTCAGCACCATAGCACAAGTGATGGGACTCCCCATCTCCAACACTAACAATGCCTTCCTTCCATTTCAGGATATTACTTTGTTTTCAGAGTCCTGCTTCAGTCATTAAAGGTGCCCCTCTATTGACAGATGGAAAAATGGAGGGATAAAAACATGGGAGGGACTCACTCAAGGTCACACAGATAGCAGCAAGCAGCAGAGCTAGGTCTGGAACCAAGACATGTGGCTTTTGCCCATCTCAGTGTGTGACTCTGTACTGTCACCTTAAAAAGCTATTCACCACTGCTAGGAGCAAGTGCCAAAGAGCCCAGAAGAGTTCAGACATCTGATGTGCAGGTGTCTATGGGGACAGCACACTACCTGTGGCACATGGCTCGCTGGCCATCAAATGTTACCTCCCCGTTGAGTTCAACACAGCGAACGGTGTCCACCAACTCACCTGTGGAGGATAATCTTTTCCACCCAGAGAGTCTTCCCTGATGCTAGGCCTAACTGAACAGTTTCCCTGCAACTTGTTTTTTGTTTTGTTTTGTTTCATAGAAGACCCTTCCCCCCAACCCCGCCCTTTCTGATTGCAACAGATACAGGAGAACAATTGGCACTGTTTAGGCAAACATAAGAAGAAAGGAACTCAGCTGGTGGCATCAACAGGCATAAAGGCCCAGCCGTGAAAATGCACAGCCAACAGCGGCCCTCTTGACAAAACTTTGGGGGAGAATGGTGCCGATGAGGCCCTGAAGTAGTTTCACCCCATCAGCTTTTTGCATCCAATCCAAAGGTAGATAGACACATGGATGGATGGATGGATGGATGGATGGATGGATGGATGGATGCACGTACGCATGCATTATGCATGGATGATGGGTGCATGGATGGGTGCATGTATGCATGCATTATGGATGGATGGATAGATGCATGTATGAATGCATTATAGATGCATTATAGATGGATGGATGGATAGATGCATGTATGCATGCATTATGGATGGATAGATGCACGTATGTATGTATGCACTATGGATGGATGGATGCACAGATGCATGCATTATGGATGGATATATGCATGTATGTATGCATGCATTATAGATGGATGGATGATAAAGGAATAGATGGATGCATGTAGGCATGCATTATGAATAGATGGATGGATGGATGGATGCACATATGCATGCACTGTGGATGGATGATGGATGCATGAATGGATGCATGTATGCATGCATTATGGCTGGATGGATAAATGCAGGTATGTATGCATTATAGGTGGATGGATGAATGGATGAATGTATGTATGTATGCATTATAGATGGATGGATGGATAGATGGATGCATGTGTGAATGCATTATGGATGGATGGATGCATGCATGCATGCATGTTGACATGGATGTGAAGCGGCTATGTTGTCTGGGATATATACCCAGGGTTCATCATCTCGTGCCAGGAAAATTTAGGACACAGATACACATGAGGAGTTTAGGAGCAGAGGTTTAATAGGCAGATGAAAAGAGAAAGAAAACAGCTCTCTCTATATAGAGAGAGGGGTTTTCCAAGCAGAAAAGATGGACTGGTGGCTGATGCACTGGATTTTATAGTCTGGCTTGAGGAGGTAGTGTCTGATTTACATAGGGCTCACAGATTGGTTCGATCAGGTGTGATGCTTACATAGCACGCAGGGAAGGCTCGTCGCCCCTCCCTTAACCTTGTTATGCAAATGAACTCTCCCCTTGGCCAATGCCATCTTGTCTCCTCCTTACTGTACACATGGCTGGTAGAGGAGGGAAGATGGAGCCACCATCTTGAACATATCTAGACCCTAGTTCCTGCCTGAATTCACCCGTGCAAGCTCCCAGCTTGCTTGTCTATGTCTGCAGCTTGACTTTACATGCTGCTCTTTGTTAGAAAATGACTGTGGCTGTTTCTCATTAAAAAGAAAAAATCTTACTGAGGACTCCCATACCTTTGCTATCTGCCTAAGTGATTTCTTAACTCCTATATCAGATGAATGAATGGGTACATGTATGTATGGATGGATGGATGGATGGATGGATGGATGGATGGATGGATGGAGAGAGAGATGAATCCGAGAGACAGACAGAGAGATCTCCACAGTGGCAGTACTTGTCCCCAAATTCCCCAGAGCTTTTTATTCACCAGACAGAGTAGATGTTTTGGGGAGGGCAAGTACTTATTTTTTAATGGACTTCCTGTGGGTCAAGTGGGACTCAGCTGGGTGACGTGGGAAAAGACCCAGATTCAAGACCAACTCTGCCACTGGCCAAGCCTCTTACTGTCATAGTGCCAGCTTCCTCAGAGAAGTTGAGAGGCTGCCTGATACGATTTTGAAAAGCATGGACTTTAGGACCAGGCAGGCCTTGGTCCAAATCATTTACTAGATATGTGATGGTCACCCCACTGCTCAGCTCCTCTAAGTGGATCTCTTCCCAGTGAGTAAAAGTGGAGATTAAAATGCCTACCTTTCAGGGGTACTGAGAGCAGGATATGATGTAGCAAATGTGAAAGCATTTGCTGCATCACCTGGTATCCAGTGTACCCTCTTCCCAACCTGGGGTAGCCTTACTGTAAGAGCTATGTAGAAGGTTGGTAACAACTGGAGTTTATGGGATCTCTGTTCTCTGGTGCCACCAAAATCACCACCTGTCCTGGCCACTCTTAGTAAGGTGGAGCCCCAATCTTCCCATTTCTTCTCCTACTTCCCTCCTCTGCCTGGCAGAGTCTCCTAAGACAACTACCCAAGCCCCAGGGATCATGGGAAGCAAACAAGGGGGTTTTCTCACTGTAGCAAGACAGGATCATGCTGTCTCCCTGGCTGGTTTTGGCCAGTGACGGCAGCATCTCGTCCACAGCTGTGTGGATGCACGGCTCAAGCCTCCTCAGCCTTCAAATGATGGAAGCAGGCCCAGGTTCTCTAAATGTGACTTTGTCTTCTTAATGCTCCCTCAGGGCACATCAGCAAGTCTGGATGAGAGCCCAGGGTGGGGAAAGAGATTGGAGAGAGGGAGCAGAGAAAGGTCGCTTGCATAGAAAAGGGTTATGACTTGCACTGAAATTGGCCCCAAAACAACCGCCAAGAAAAGTTTTCAAATAGGCTGGACTCAGTGCCTAGTAAGAGACAGGGTTTCTGAAGTGTTTGATGATTGAGTAAGTAAATGTCCAGCCCTCAAACCACTTCCGGGATTTGCCCCAATTCCACTATCTCCCCCCTTTATTTTACTACTGTTCTTTGTACCTCCATTGTCATGCCCAAATCAGCTGAATAGTCATTCATTCTAATTCTTCAATAAACTCTAAGCACCCTGAAGGCAGGGACTGTCTAATTCCTGGTGCTTTGGAACTCCAGCAAT
The DNA here is from genome assembly GCF_007565055.1 of Rhinopithecus roxellana. Taxonomy (NCBI): domain Eukaryota; kingdom Metazoa; phylum Chordata; class Mammalia; order Primates; family Cercopithecidae; genus Rhinopithecus; species Rhinopithecus roxellana. Next base: position 397,014 of record NC_044557.1, on the reverse strand, counting down.
TACTTGAGAAACTGCTCAGGAATTGTTTGCCAATTTAATTAAAGATGGTATGTTCCAACCAGAGCCCTGCTCCTGAGTTCACACAGGCTTCCAAGTTCCTGGGGGCATTTAGTCCAAATTAAAACCATCCTTGCAATGATCTTACTAAAAGGGGCTGGCTGTAGTTCCCAAAGAGAAAACCCAGAAGTTCTGATGCTTCAGGCCCTCCAGTTTCATCTGTTTATTTATTGTATAATGATTGAGTACTTGATCTTGAACATACATTACTAAAAAAGCCTCTCTAGAAGTTTAACCATAAAGTGCTGCTACAGGAAATGAGAAGACACCAGAGCCGCTTTCACTGTCCAGCCTGTTTTTTGGATAAAGGGAAATATTCTAAGAGTAACCCTAATTTAATTTTTATTTTGGGGGGGGGGTGGAGGTGAGATCTTTCAAACCCTAGCAAGCTATCCCAGAATGTAACACTTGCAAGCTTCTAAGTGGTAAAAAGTAGATTCAGAGAATCCAGGTTTAGCAGTGACTATAAAATCTATGTGAGGTTTTTTCCATATTGTTACCATCTATAACCTCTGGTCTTTAAAAGAGAAAGCACTATCTTTTCCATACGAACAGGAAGTTGGATAAGATTTCTAAGCAGAGACTGACAAGCACCATCAAACGAATGTGAATAGCTCACAACTCAGCCATAAAAGCAATAGAAAAGTCACCTCTTACCTAGTGTCTCCAGCTCCCAGATGATAATGGGACAGCTACCCTCCAACCCCAAACCACCGTTCTTCACTAAAACTCTTAGCAGGGAACTGAACTTAGGTAACTACAGGTACCTTCTCAGAAAAAAAAAAAAAGAGAGAGAGAGAGAAAATAAAAAGAAAAGAAAAGAAAAAAGGTGGGGCAGAAATAAAGCATTGATTTAAAGCAGCACAGAATTAAATACCCAACCCTCATATTCCTCCCCTTTCCTCTCCTCCATCCACCACACCCTTCCAGAGGGAGGCTTTGATCAGTGTCTGCTCCAAGAAGGGGAGGGGAAGTGGAGGAACAAGAAAGCAACACTCAGTAAACAGTATTATTAACCCATAGGCTTGTGATAAATCAGGCCAGGAAGGTGACCTCAGCGGGCTGGAGTAATCCTGCATGTCACGATGAATTTATGAGGCCAATTTTATTGGCCTGCGTGACCCAGGCTCCTTGGAGATGTCTCTGTAACAAATCCAATCCACTTCATTTATGAGCTGTGTGCTGTGTCAGCTATGGGGCCAAGCCAGACCACTCTGACCACCCTCTCCGAGAGGGCACCCACGAGTGTGGCCTCAGAGAAGCAGTGCTCCCAAGCCATGCTGTCACTCCCAGAGAGGCAGCCAGACCTGCCTGCCCTAGGAGTTGGCACTTTCCAACTACTTATCTCAGGTTCTCATCTAAGAGCCAGCATGGCCCTTAGTGAGGCCCTTCCCCTCTCTGGACCTCAGGTTTCTCATTGCAGGATGAGAAGATGGGGTTGCCAGTATTTCTCAGTGGGGCACTAGAGGCATTTGGAGAGGAAAAACCCTGTTCACTGCAAGACAGCCTGCATCTTTGGTCCCAAGCACCATAGGTCAGTAGTTCTACCCAGTCGTTGGATCATCCAAAAGTGCCCCCAACATGTTCCCAAGTGCCCTCACTTGACAATTACTGGGAGGTAATATCTAAGGTCCCAACTTGGGCACAGACATCTTAAATGGGTCTGCAAAGGGGCCCATCTCCCTTTACCTCCATAACCAAAGAGCAGAAAAGCTGATGCTCCTGCTAGTGGCAGCTAGAGGGACCTCGGGTCCAGCCAGGAGCCATCCCACTGCAAGGCAGCAGCAGGAGAGAGGAAAGTCCTTTTAGCAGTAGGCCAGATGCATACCTGGCCTTCACCTGCTCTAGGTCGGCTCCCAGCGCTGGGCGGAAGGCGTTTAAGTCTATTTGACTATCCCTGTCATCGTAAGGTTTACGGATGGTTAATTTATTCTTTATAGCACAGTCATTGATGGCTGTTAAATCACAAATGAGAGCCAATAAAGGGTGAATTGCAGCTGAAATTACACTGTTTATATGACAGCAGAGTGCCGGCTAAAAGATTCATATGCTGCTGATGAAGTATGTTATAAATTTTAATTACCATAGTTTGTACAAATGACATGTTTGAAATGCTATTGAGTAATGTGACCCTGATAATGAAACTATAAAATAAATCATTAACTTTCTGAATGAGCTTTTTTATTTCAGTGCTGCACAGAGTAAACTTTTCAGTTTATTCCAGATCAGTCTTTTTATGCCCCCACCCTCTGCCTCCGGCCTAACCGGCTCTTCTCCACCCAGGCTGGGGACAGAGGAATGGCAGGAGGCCTGGGAAAAGCCTGGAGGATCTTCCTGGCAGGACTGGCCTCCAGCAGACACAGCTCAGGAGCTGGGGGAGGGAGAGTTAGCTAGGAATGGGGGTCCAGACATGCACCTTAAATAAGCCCCATAAAGTTGCCCACCTGTGAGAAGAAAGGACCTGTTTTGCACCTGCAGACCCTCTAAAGACCCCCATCCACTGGCAACTGGGCTCTGAGACTGAAGCACCCAACAGAGCCACCTGCAGCAACACCCCAGATGCATCAGACCCTTGGTGAGTCAGGCTACAGTGTGGGTGAGAGACTCACGAGGATACTGGGTCAATTTTCCTAGCCCACAGCCCAATTAGGAGTCCAGAAGAGAGAAGGCAAGAAGGCATTTGGTGGATTTTCCTACTGCTAAATCGTCCCTATTTCAATACATCAGTCCATCACGTTGATGAATAATCCTCTCACACTACTCACAAGTCACAAGTCACTGTGGTTAGACACATCTTGCAGAAAAGAGCCTGCAGCTCCAGAAGAAATCTGAAAGAGGGAAGTCACACCTAAAACCATTTCGGGCAACTCCCCACTCCAGGAAATCAGGGCTGAAGCTCTCCAAGCAGGCATGTCCCTCTTAGTCCTGCAGGGCAGGAAATGCATTGGTAGCTTAGGCAAAGCCATGTGTTCATGGGTCATTAGCACATCAAGAGAACTTGGACATCCTTTAGCCCTAAAACTCTCATGTGGTAGGAAAAGAAATGCAGGGGAAGAGGTTTGATACCCAAACATACAAATTCCAGAAGAAAATATAATACAAGTGGCCAATAAGCATATGAAAAAATGCTCATCATCACTAATCAACAGAGAAATGCAAATCAAAACCACAATGAGATACCATCTCACATCAGTCATAAGGGCTATTACTAAAGAGTCAAAAAATAACAGATGTTGGTGAGGCTGCGGGGAAAAGAGAATGCTTATACATCGTTGGTGAGAATGTAAATCTGTCCAGCCACTGTGGAAAGAAGTCCAGAGATTTTTCAAAGAACGTAAAACAAAGCTATAATTTGACCCAGCAATCCCATGACTGGGTATATACTCAAAAGAAAATAGATCATTCTACCAAAAAGACACATGCACTCGTGTGTTTATTGCTGAGCTATTCACAATAGCAAAAACATGGAATCAACCCAGGTGCCCATAAATGGTAGACTAGAAAGAAAATGTGGTACGTATACATCTGGAATACTATGTAGCCATAAATAGAATGAAAGCATGTCCTTTGCAGCAACATGGATGGAGCTGGAGGCCATAATCTTAAGCAAATAAACAAATGAACAGAAAACCAAACGTTTTTACTTATAAGCGGGAGCTGAACACTGAGCACACATGGACATCAAGGTGGGAACAATAGACACTGGGGAATGCTAGAAGGTGGGAGGGTGAGTTAAAAAACTACCTCTCAGGTCCTGTGCTTACTACCTAGGTGACAGAATCTGTACTCTCAACCTCAGCATCACACAATATTCCCATGTAACAAATCTGCATTTGTATCCTCTGTATTTAAAATAAAAGTTGACAAGAATGAGTTCATGTCCTTTGCAGAGACATAGATGAAGCTGGAAACCATCATCCTCAGCAAACTAACACAAGAACAGAAAACCAAACACCGCATGTTCTCACTCACAAATGGGAGTTGAAAAATGAGAACACATGGACACCGGGAGGGGAACATCACACACTGGGGCCTGTCAAGGGAAGAGGGGAAAGGAGAGGGAAAGCATTAGGACAAATATCTAATGCATGCGGGGCTTAAAGTCTAGATGATGGGTTGGTGGGTGCAGCAAACCACCATAGCACATATATATATACCTATGTAACAAACTTGCAAGTTCAGTGCATGTATCACAGAACTTAAAGTAAAAAATAAAATAAAATAAATAAGTTGAAATTTAAAAAAGAAAATATGAAGTTTGAAAAAACCCTCAGGTGTTTCCTATGCACCCTTCCAGGGAATACCCAGCCCAGCTCTCTCACTTTGCACCTGAGGAAATGGACACCCGCTGGAGCAGGCAGAACTGGGTTTATCACCCACCCACACAACCAAGGTTAAGAGGAGAACAGAGCTTTTTCATTTGATACGGCCAGTTTCCCCCCAAGGCCAGCTTTGGACAGGCAGCAGCACGTCACTGATGGCAGAAAGGAAGCCAGCATCCTCTCTGCTTCCCTTCCTGAGAAAAGTCACCAAGTACGCCTCTCCCTTCTTACCGACAGGCTGCCTGGCAGGGAGGCAGGGCTCATGTGAAGAATTACTCTCTCTTTTCCTCTATTTCCCAGAGCAAATCTGTGCTCTGGAGTGTGCAGCACAAAAAGAAAGCCAAACTCAAAAGGGCATGCTATGGCAGCAGCCTCTCAAAAGTTTCCTCCCAGTGGTGTGCGGACGACACCTGGGCATGACAATGTGGCTTATTAAGAAGTGCTGTCATTCAAAGGCCTTCCAGTGCTTCAGAGGCCTCCCTTCCACCTGTCAGTGATGAAAGAGAAGTGGCATTGGCTGTACATCTCATCCTATAGATGAGCAAATAGGAACAAACCCAAAAAGGGTTTTGTCTTAGGTTACAGCATGTGGATTGCTGGAGCAAGAAGAAGATCTAAACATTTTTCTGATCAAGCTAGGAAATTTGAAATATGAGTAGATATTGGATAATATGAAGGAATTATTGTTGATTTTTTAAGGTCTGAGAGCAGTATTGCAATTTTTTTCTTTTTTACTTTTAGTAATGTCTACTAAGGTGATAACAGATGAAATGGTATGATAGCTATGGTTTACTCCAAAATAATCCAAGGTGGGAAGAATAGGGGGGCAATGGTTGGTTGAAATAAGCTATGACATGAGTTGATTCTGCTAAAGCTGGTGATAGGTATCTGTGGGTTCATGATGCTATCCTTTTCTGTATATGTTTTAAATTTCCCATAGTAACAAAAATTAAAATTAAATACCTAAACGCCCTGGCCCCCAAAGTCCACCACAGTGTTCATTCTCTCGTGCATTCTAAGCAATGCCAGGCTGGAAATAAAGATCAGCCCTACTAGCTCCAGGGAGCGTGTTTCCAGTAACGTGTAGGAGGAAGTGAGCTTTTTCCTTTCCCTTTGCTGGGGGAGAAAGTCTCAGCAAGGAGGGACTGGCCTCAGGATGCTGCCAGACCACATCAGTGGAGAGAGGCTCCTGAGTCTGGAAGCTTCCCGGCACCAACACAGCCAGAAGCGGAGGTTCTGCCCAGGCAGGACTCAGATCCATGCTATTTACTTGATCAGGTACCTTCATCTCCCAAAGCCCTGGTTTCCCTGGTTTCTTCATTTGTGAACCTGAGATGACAGCCCCAGTTTGCCTATTTCAAAGGACGGAAGGATCAAATTAAATAATGAAGGTGCATTCCTAGAGGGATAGTAGAGTATCTGTATCTAAATCCCATCTCCACTTCAGATTAGCTCTGTAGTTCAGGCAAGCTTCTCAATCTCTCCTGCCTCAGGGTCCTCCACAACAAAAGTAGGGCTGCTGCAAAGATTCATTGAATTAATATATGCAAACAACTAAGAACAATACAAGACATTATGTAAGTTATTACTATTATTGCTCTATAATGGTATACTAACATAACATGTCAATATTATTAAAGGAACCATGGAGTGTTATATTAGAAAGGAACTTGGGAAGTTATTTATTCCACACTCCACTTTCAGAGAATCAGGAAGGCGATATGACTTATCTGGAATCTCGTAACAAGACAGGGACTGAATGGATCCTGGAGCAACTCCAAGGCTGGTGTTCATTCTGTAACCCCAGCACATCCACCCGGTGATGCAGGTGGCCATTTCTTGTCTCTTATTGCTCATAAGGAAGCCTACACAGAGTCACATCCTCAATCCAGATCTCATGCTGGACAAGCATGCCCGGGAGTCCCAAAGCCCAGTACCTCACCAGTCTGTAATGGCGGAGGATCATGTGGGTTGGAGGAGAATCCCCAGCTCCTTGTTCCACACCTGATCCCTGGAGAGCAGACCAGGGCAGCCATGAGCTTCAGCTGTGTCCTTTGCCTTCCACGGTCCCTTCCTGAAGAGTAGGCAGCACTTCGCAAGCCTCCCCTTGGACTTCGCCGCCACCACAAAAACATTTTCAAGGCGATGGTGCAAGCTGCCCTACTTACCATTAAGAGAAAGGACCACATTATTGCTGTTATAAACCATTGATTAAGGTTTATAATAGCAATAATCCCCTCGAAATTCATTGTTACTGCAGTTAATGACCAGTTTATTAGAGCGTTAACCATCCTTGGCAATGGGCTGAGTCGTTTAATGTGGGTAACGACCAATTTCTCAAGGATTATTGCTTAAATAACAATTCTTTGGGAGATGTATGTGCCACCACAAGGTGCGGCTCCGGCTGGAAGCTTCTCCTCAGAAATAATTGTTAATTATTTCCTCAGAGTTCCACCACCAGCACTGTACCTAACAAACCCCAAACAATGAGCTTCTTGTGGCAATGCTTCAGAGGCACCAAAGAATCAAACCTTTGGACCAGGGCCTAGAGCAGGAACTGTGCCCTTCTGTGAAGGGATCAGAAACAGAGCAGCCATCACGATGGCTTCTGGCCTCCCAAGCAACAGCACCACTGGGAAACAGTATCTGGCTTTTCATGGAGATGACTCCTTCCTCTTCATGTGACCTCATTTCCAGAATTTTCTACCTGTCCCAGCCCTCCACCCATCCCCTTGACAGTTAGGGGAAAGTAGGGCCAGCCAAGGGACTGGAGAAAGGACTGAAAAATGGGAAGCAGCCAGACATGGTGGCTCACGCCTGTAATCCCAGCACTTTGAGAGGCCAAGATGGGTGGGTCACTTGAGGCCAGGAGTTCGAGACCACCCTGGTCAACATGGTGAAGCCCCATCTCTACTAAAAATACAAAAGTTGACTGGGCCATGGTGGTGCACACTTGTAATTGCAGCTACTCAGGAGGCTGAGGCACAAAAATCATTTGAACCTAGGAGGTGGAGATTGCAGTAAGCCATGACTGTGCCACTGCACTCCAACCTGGGCAACAGAGTAAGACTCCATCTCAAAAACAAATAAACAAACAATGAAAAGTGGGAAGCATGACCAACTGAGGCCTCATAATGGCTTAAGACACTCTGGAGCAGGTGTTCACCTACACCTGACCATCCAGGACCTGGGAGACCTGGGCAGATGGGGCGGCAGGCACTGAACGGTACCCACAAGTTTGCACAGTGCTGAAGTACTGGTAGTCTGTCTGCAACCACTGGCTGCTTTGGTGTTTGTTTCAGGCAGAAAGAAAACAATTGGGGTCAGATTATATGCTTTCATCATTAAATACAATGATAAAGCCAGGGGTCTTTTTAATCATCTAGGCCTCTTTATTATACAGGGTGAAAACTAAGGGCCCAGAGAGGTTAGGTTATGTCACACAGTCACTTAGAGAAGCGCTGGAAGTAGATTTTGGTCTCCATTTTTCCTTTATCAACCTCAAGACCACCTTTTTGGACAGATCCAAATGAAGAACTTTTTCTCAAGAAATAGGATCACAGCCCAATAGGGAGAAAATGCAGAGACAAGGCACTTCCGAGCTCATGAGCACTTAAACAAGAGTCTCAGAAGAAGCCAAGGATCTGATCCTCCCACTCCTCCTTCTCCCCAACTGTCTTTTTATGTATAACTCAATCCAGGTATTCCATCACATTAACTATTTTCTATCACTTTACATTAGCACTGGTATTTCAATAACTTTTATTTTTTTGACATGATCTGAGAGCTACTGATACGATTACACTCTAATTGCATTATATTAACTAAAATAAATACTAATAGGGTGTGAACCTAACATAATAAGATAGCAAATTGCTATCACAGTGCCAGAGCAGGCAAGAGAGAAATCTGCTGATTCACTCAACAAACACATATTAAGGTCCTGTTATGTGTGGAGCACTAAGACAGCTTCCTTTTTTCTCATCATCTCCAAAAACTAATTTGGTGCAAGGACAGAAAGTGAAGTGTCAAAGCCTCCTTGAATCTATGAATCCTCCATATTTTGACTGAACAGCAAGAATCATTACCTATAAATAACAGCGAGGGGGAGAATAAACGTCTCTCCAGGAGCTCAGTGAAGTAAACGTCTAGTAACTCATTATTGCCCTCACCCTTCAGACACATAGACCCACCTTCATCCTGGAGGCCAGATAAACCCAAAAGGGTTGCTGCAGCTCCCAAGTGTCAGGCCCATAGAACCTGGCTGAGACAAAAGGTAGAACCTTCTCTCCCCTGCTCTCTCGCTGAGGCTCCCACCAAGGCTCTGACATCATGGTGGAGAAACTGAACACCATATTCCCCAAGTTATAATGTTTATGAGTCCAAATGTCATTTTTTTCTGAAGTCATCAAACTGAATTCATGGTTTTGTAGATTAGAGAAATAATCTTGTAAATCACAATAGTTCTAGATCTTCTACCCAATTTCCCATTGGCACTACTGTCCACATGTTTATAGGATATTATAAAATTTCTATTTTCAGCCATGCAAGATAGTAGTATCAACTATGAATCATGCTTAAGCACCATATAGATTCATTGTCTCAAGTAAATAAGTTAATATATATGTAAAGTGTTTAAGAGTGCCTGTTTGGAGGCTAAGGCAAGAGGATTGCTTGAGCCCCAGGGTCAAGGCTACAGTGAGCCATGTTCACTCCAGCCTGGGTGACAGATCAAGACTGTGTCTCAAAAAGAAAAAAAGAAAAGAGTGCCTGGAACATAGTAAAGGCTCAACAAATGTTAGCAGTTATTACTATTGGCTAATATGTAAAGCCTGATACCAAATGTGATCAATATCAGTCTATAATTTCCCACACGAAATCGTAAGAGAAATACAGTAAGTTCAATCACTGAAATGAAACCAGTGTAATGTAACTCTCTAAATTGTCAACACTTTACCATGGGAGTATATCTACATGTGTGTATCCGTGATATGATATATAGCAACAATTTCTATGAGAGGCTAATACAGTTGATCCGTCACTACCATCCTTGCCTTCAACAAGGGCAGAATATCCAGAATAGGTCTTCAGTCCATCAGCAAGACACACTGTTCTCCACCAAGGCTCCAACAGTCTACTGTGGGTTCCCTCTGATTTTTTTCATTCCTCTGCTCTGAACTCAGTTGCTCTCAAGAACATTTTTTGAGCATTTTCAACATGCCAGGAACATGGAGATCAAAGAAGAATAGCATCCCTGACCTGAAGTAACCCGAAAGACAAGTGTATAAAGAGCTAACAGGAATACAAGGTGGTAAGTGCTACATCCCTTAAGCTGTGAATGGAGGATGGAAGAGAAGGAGAGGAGGCAAAGGGAGGTGCTTCCTAGACTGCGCAAGCACAACAGAGGAGCTATTATTCCTGCCTAGCAAAAGGGAATACCACCCAGGAGGTGACATTTGAACTACAACTAGAGCTAGTTTACCAATGTGTGGGCTAAACACTTTTTTAAGGAACCCACAAAGCAGAAACATGGAGGAGGGAAAGAGAGGAAGAGTGAGATGGAGGAAGGACAGTTCGGCTTTGATGAACTTACTTAGAAATCTAACTAGAAAATTGGGAGGGGCGTTAATTTCAGCGTGTGTATGTTTAATGCCATATCAGAAAACTTTTTAAAAAGTGTTAGTAACATATTAACAGGTGGGCATTAATACTGATGGCCTAGAAGAGAATTCAAGTATTCAAACTGAATTTTATAAAGCAGACATGGAAGGAGGGTCAAAGAGAATGCAAACACAGAACGTCAGGGCCTGAAGAAGCACGGCAGTCTCATTAGGCCAGTCTCCTGCTTTGAAGCTTGCCTCAAACTGTCCAAGAAGATTACTAGCTCTTGACTTCACTCCCAGGAGCCTTTTTCCAATATTTGGAGAAAGAGTTACATCTCTTAGGGGAGAACCTTATAGTTGAAAGGCATTTGGAAAAAAAAAAAGAAAAAATTGGGGAAAAGCCCAGAAAGTAAGCTCAAGTGACCCTGTAGCTTATGATCAGGAGAGAACAGCAATTTCTTACTGTAGCTACTTTCTTTTTCTGGTTCCTGAAATCCCATAAAGATGCTATTGAGCCTCACTGCCTCTTGGTATCTCAGACAGAGAGCTGTCACCTGAACAGAATGATTTTCCTTCCCTTGACAGTGGGCTTTCTTTGGAGGGCAAGGGGAAATGGTAAAGGGATTTTCTTTGGTTTTAAGTGGGACTCTTTCAATGGAGCATTACCTTTCTAGTTTTGTTTTACTTTTTATCTTTATCTCTTAAGTTTTTATCATCATTCTATTTCTTCTTTGTTTTTCTAGCTTCCTTGGGTCCCTAAGCCCTCCTGGCTAACTAAGTATCAGAACAGTCAATAATGTTCTTGACCCATCCTTCCTTCCTGCCCCAGTCAAGCCGTTGGAGTCACACTGTGAGTCACCACAGGCTAGGGAAGGTGGAAGAGTTTTCTGCATCATTCCATATGATGAATCTGGAACCCCAGAAGCAGCAATTCAGATTTTCTCAGGGGCTCAGAGCTCCTCTGTTTCTCCCAGGAATCCTTTGGTTAAAGTTGGTGGGGGTGAGAGGTCAGAACTAAATTCCTATCCAGCAGGTTTGACAGGTACATAGCATGTAGCAAGACTAAAAGCCCCAATTCCACTCCTTAATTAAAAACATTTTTCATTCCAAACCTATAAAAGGCAGATGTGCTGCATTCCCTCAACCACAGATCGCTGCCCTACATTGAGTGCGGCAGCTCCAATCCTTCTTTCCCAGGGCTTGAAAATAGAAGGCCATCAAAGCAGTGTAATCGGTGTTTCTTCCTCCACCTCCTCCTCACCCCCTCCATTTCCTCTTTTGCTGAAAAATATTGATTTCCATCTTCGCAGGGGTTATGTGTTTTAAGCTTCTTACGACACCTCCATGCTGAAATGAAGTGGGATGGTAGCCCATCATCCAGGATAGACAGGAGGCAGTTCTTATACTTTATTATTCTAAAATGCCTTTTAACCTGGATTTTTTTTTAAACAAAAAAGAAGCTCAGGCAGCAGATCTGGCTTCATTAGCTGTACTGAGGCCGTGAATTTATTCAGGCCCTCTTCAGGCATCTGGAAGCCAACTCTTGGGAAGAAGAATGAGTAAAGCACTTGCCAAGAGGTGGTCAGAAAAATGAAATAAACACTTGCTTATAGTGTTTTTCTACCTTTGACGACTCCTTTGCTCCTGAAATGCCTGGAGTTAAGACGCTCAGTGTGATTACCTGGTACCGAAAGTTGCAAGTCAAATTCAGAGCATGCTGCCAATGTTTATTTGTAAACCAGCTCTCAGAACCTCTGTTTGAGTAGAGGGAGGGAGAGGATCCTATAACCATTTGCTTTTGTTCATCTGTTTCCTTAAAGCGTTCTCAAACGTCTTTTGTTTGGGATCTTCTCTGCTTTACTCCCAATGATTCTCTATATTACTCAAGGACAGGATCGTCAAGCATTCCTTCAGAACTGTTTCTCCACTGGGCCCAGCTAATGCCCTGAATTCAAAGTCAACCTCAAGGAGAAGGTTTTTGGTGGGTAAATGTGAGGCTTTCCACTGGCTTGGGCCTCTTGCCATAGTTTTGGTGAGTTCTCGTTTTGTGAACTTTTTCTGGGTTCCAACCAAATGGTCTTATTAAATGTTAAAAAAAAATTACAGTTGTGAGTGATATCAAATACAATCAATAAACCTGAAGGAAAAGAGAGCCCAAGGCATCCACAAGACACTTTTAAGATTTAATTGTTCCACGGAATTTTAAGCAAGTAGTAATAAGAAACTAAATTGCATGAAACCAAATATTTTGCTCTAGGCTCCTAATTCATCTCACTTGCTGGTTCCCAGGGGCTTGTGCCAGCACTGTGCAGCCCGGGACTTTCCAGTGCAGACAGGGATTGTGCTTCATGCAAGCTAAAGAACTTCCCTGTCTCTTTGAAATGGGGCAGTTGATCAAAGTCTTCCTTACAATGAAAATGCCTGGGTTCAAGGACCTAGCTGGCTGAACGGGCTGAAAGATACATTTTACTAAACACAGGGCCCACTTTCTTGTTTATTTCTTAAAAATGAAAGATCTTGGGG
>NC_044557.1:71785-84409 GCF_007565055.1 Rhinopithecus roxellana | reverse complement strand
TGGGAATTACAGGGACTGCCACCACTCCCAGCTAAGTTTGTAATTTTTTAGTAGAGATGGGGTTTCACCCACCTGTGGCCAGGCTGGTCTTGAACTCCTGAACCTCGTGACCTTACCCGCCTCGGCTTCCCAAAGTGCGGGCCATTACACGGTTGTAAGCCACCACATCTGCCCTATTATTTTTGTCTCTTTAGTAGAGAGGAGGTTTCACCATGTTGGCCCCGGCGGTGTATAGAGCTCCTGACCTCAGGTGATCCACCTGCCTCAGCCTCCTGAGGTACTGGGCTTATAGCTGTGAACCACCGTGCCCAGCCACTTTCTGGAATTTTATGTTTATTTTCATTTTGCTTTTTCAAAAAAGCTTCATTTAAAAAATTAAAGTACAACATACATAATAATAAAATGCACAGATTTTAAGGGTACAACTCGATTAATTTTTACACACTATACACTTATGTAACCACACCTGGATTAAGTCATGGTATATTGTTTGTACTCTAGAAATGTCCCTTCTCAGTCAGTCCTCCCTCCACCCCCATCCCAAGGTAACCACTGTTCTGGTGTATGTCAGTGTAGATTAGTTTTGGAATTGTTAAGTATGTACTCTTGTCTTTCGGGCAACATTCTATTTGCAAGATTCCTCCATGTTGTTGTATGCATCAGTAGTTCATTCTTTTTTTGTGGTTGAGGAGTATTCCACTGTAGAATAAACCACGCAATTTGTTCACTCATTTTATTATCATGGGCATTTGTGTTGTGTCCATTTTCTGGCTATTAAGAAACCTGCCATGAACTCTCCTGTCCACATCTTTTGGGGCACATATTTACTCATTAAGGTTGGATATAACAGGAGTGTAATTGCTATGTCACCACATAGGTACATGTTATAATAGATACTTCAAACAGTTTTCCAATATTTTGTATTGTTAGTTAAAAAACATTATCAGCCATATTGGTAGTTGTAGTGGGCTATAGTGAGCTATATATTTCCCTTTGTCTCTATTTTAGTTTTATTCAATAACTTCTTTTTTTTTTTTTTTCAAACAAGGATCTACGTGCTTGCTTAAGCCCAGGCTGGAGGCCCAGTGGCATGGACACACTGCTCACTGTGGCCTTGACCTCCCAGGCCTAAGTGATACTCCCACCTCAGCCTCCTGAGTTGCTGGAATACAGGTGCACCACTATACCACCAGTAATTTTGTATTTTTTGTAGAGATGGGGTTTTTTTTTTTGCTTTTTTGCTGTTGGCTGGGCTGGTCTTGAACTCCTGGGCTCAAGTGATCTTCCCACCTTGGCCTCCCAAAGTATTGGGATTACAGAAGTGAGCCACCATGCCTGGCTATAGTTGCATCCAATAATTTGTGATATGTTATTTTCATTGCCATTCAGTTCAAAAAATTTTCTGATTTCCTGGCCGGGCCACGGTGGCTCAAGCCTGTAATCCAGCACTTTGGCTCCCTGAGCGATCGAGACGGGCGGATCCAAGTCAGGAGATCGAGACCACCCCTGGTAATTATGTTTGAAACCCCGTCTCTACTAAAGATACAAAAAAAAAAAAAAAACTAGCCGCGGGCGACGAGGCGGGGCCTGTTAGTCCCAGCTACTTGGGAGGCGGAGGCAGGAGGAGAATGGCATAAACCTGGAAGGCGGCGCTTGCAGTGAGATGAGAACGGCCACCGCACTCCAGCCTGGCGACAGAAGCCAGACTCCGTCTCAAAAAAAAAAAAAAAAAGAAAAAAAAAGAAATATTTTCTGATTTCCATATATATATATTGCAAATATTTTCTCCCATTCTGTGACTTGCCTTTTCTTGTTATTAGGGTTTTTTTTTTTTTGTTAACTAGAAGTTTCATATTTTAATGAGTTTTTTTCACTTTTACTCATACATTATTTAGAAAAGTATATTCCTTAATTTCTGAACATCTGGGGATTTTCTAGGATTCTTTATGGTTGGCTTCTGATAATTCATTGTCTCATCAGAGAATATCCTTTGTATTACTTCAGCACTTTAAAATTTACTTAGGTATGTTAACATTTCCAACAGTACTTGTGGATCTGAATTTTTCTCCCTTAGTTCTTCTGTCAGTTTTTGCTTTATTTTGAGGCTATGGTATTATGTGTATACAAAGTTAGACTTGCAATTTTTTTATTGAATTGATCCCTTTATTGTTAGGAAATATCACTCAGTAAAACTGCTTGCCTTAAAGTTTACTTTGTCTGATATTTGTCTAGCTACATCAGCTTTCTTTTGATTGTTAGTTGATGTATCTTTTTCATCCTTTTAGCGTCAACTTTTTCCATTTTTGTGCTGCTGCATAACCAACCACCCCAAAACTTACTGGCATAAACCAACAAACATTTAATTATGCTCATAAGTATGTGGGTGAAGCATTTGGACAGAGCTTAGCAGAGACACTTTATATCTGTTCTACATTGCCTGGAGTCTTGGCTGGAAAGATGTCAATTACTGGGGACTAGAATCTGGAGACTTCTTCAATCACATGTCTGGACTGGGCTAACTTGAGACTGGACTCAGCTAGGACTGTTAATTGTAGTGCCTACTTGGACTTCCTTATAACATGGTGGACTTGAGTAGTCAGATTTCTCACACAGGGGCTCAGAGCTCCAAAAGTGATTGTTTCACCAAACAAGGCATAAATTGCAGAGACTTTTATGCTCTTGCCTCAAAAGTCCCGCAGTATTACTTCTTCTGTACTCTATTGGTTGAAGGAACCACAAGCCCACACAGATTGGGGAAGGGAGACAGACCCCATCTCTTAATGAGAAGGGTGCCAAAGGATTTGTGGCTGTTTTAAAACTGCCACACAACTTTTATTTTCATATCCTTATATTTGAGGTTTATTTTTATCCAGTCTCACAATCTTTGTCTTTTAATTGGCATCTTTGGATCATTTATATTTAATTACTGATACTATGATTTAAACCTATCATCTTACAATTTACTTGCTATTTGTTCCATCTGTTTTTTTTTTGTTGTTGTTAATTTTTCCCCTTTCTCTCCTTCTTTGGATTATTCATGCATTTAAAAAATTATTCCACTTCCCTACTCTAAAGCTTGTTAACTGTACATTCTTTTATTATTCTTTGGTGATTACCCTAGAATTTGCATGCCATCTTTGCTCAAGGGGCCATGCTAATCTTCTCTGTATTCTTCCCATTTTAGTGTATATGCTGCCAAAGTGAACACAATGATTAGCCTAGAGATTGCAACATGTGTCATTATTTTATTATAACCTATCTAAATGAATGAAGTGGCATTCCATATCAATGGTTCCATATCTGTGGATTCAACCAACCTTTGATCAAAAATATTTGGGAAAAAAAAATGAATGGTGTGTCGAGGCCGGGGGCGCGGTGGCTCAAGCCGTAATCCCAGCACTTGGGAGGTCCGAGACGGGCGGATCAAAAGGTCGGAGATCTGGCTAATACGGGGATGTTGGAAAAACCCCGTCTCTACTAAAGATATAAAAAACTGCGGGCGACGACGCGGGCGTCCTGTAGTCCCGCTACTTGGGAGGCGGAGGAGGCAGGAGAATGGCGTAAACCTGCGAGGCGAGCTTGCAGTGAGAGTGAGATCCGGCCACCGCACTCCAGCCTGGGCGACAGAGCGGAGACTCTGTCTCAAAAAAAAAAAAAAAAAAAAAAATGACAATCGTGTCATCTGTACTGAACATGTACAGACTTTTCTCTTGTTATTATTCCCTAAGCAATTCAGTAAAACAACTATTTACATTGCACTTACAGTGTATTAGGTATTATAAGTAATCTAGAGATGATTTAAAGTATATGGAAGGATGTGCGTAGGTTATAGGCAAATACTATGCCATTTCATGTAAGGGACTTGAACATCTGTGGATTTCGGTGTCTGTGGGAAGTCCTGGATCAAATTCCTAATAGATACAGAGGAACAACTGTACATGTCATATCCTGAACAATGCAAGAACCTCACAACACTTTAACTCCATTTACCCTTCTCCTGCCTTTTGTGTTATTGTTAACATATTTAATTCTGTCTATATTTTGAGCTCTGTAAGACATTAGTGTTATTGTTTTATGTAGTAAATATTAATTTAGAAATTTTACTCTTTTGGTGTTGTTTATTTCTTTTTTAATTTGTTTTGTTTTTTTAAATACAGTTCACTCTGTCCACCCAGGCTGGAGGGCAGTGACACGATCTCGGGTCACTGCAACTTCCACCTCCTGGATCAAGTGATTCTTGTGCCTCAGCCTCCCTAGTAGCTGGGACTACAGGCATGCGCTGCCACGTCCTGCTAATTTTTGTATTTTTAGTAGAGACAGGGTCTCACTATATTGGCCAGGGCTGTGGTTTTTTTTTCCTTTTAAGAGTTATGACTCAGGTAAATCTGCCCGCCTTGGCCTCCCAAGGTGCTGGGTTTACAGGTGTGAGCCACCACGCCTAGCCTGTGTATTCTGTCTTACATTACTGTTTTCATCTGGGATTATCTTCTGCCTGAAAAAATTCTTCCAGTATTTCTTTGAATGTAGCTATGCCAACAAGAAGTTCTCTCAGTTTTTGTTTGCCCTAAAATGTCTATACTATGCCTTCACTTTTGAAGGATATTTTCATTGAATATAGCATTTTAAGTTGGTAATTATTTTCTTTCAGCACTTTAACAATTTTCTTTATCCATTTTTTTCTTGCTTAGCTGACAGTTTTATTGTTGCTCTTTTGAAAACAATGTGGGTTTTTCCCTCTGGTTGCTTTTAAGATTTTTCCTTTTTTTATTTTCAGCAGTTTTTCTGTGATATAGCTACGTGTGTGTGTATGTGTGTGTGTGTTTGTGTATGTCTATGCATGAGGAGAAATTCTTTACACTGTAGCTTGTTGTTTTTCATCATTTTTGGAAAATTCTCAGCCAATATTTGTTTAAAAATTAGTTCTATCCCATTCTTCTCTCCATCTGGGTCCCAATTACAAATATGTTAGATGTTTTTACCATGCCCCTATATCAATTACTTTTTTTTTGAGATCTCAAGTCTCACCTCTGCTTTGCCTAGGCCTATAATGCAGTGGAACAAGCTCGGGATCACTGCCACTTCACTTCCTCGGTCCACGATTCTCTCCTACCTTAGCCTCCCGAATAGCTGGGATTACAGGCACCCACCACCATGCCTAGCTAATTTTTATATTTTTAGTAGAGACAGGGTTTTGTCATGTTAGCCAGGGTAGTCTCAAACTCTTGACCTCAATGAATTTGCCCACCTTGGCCTCACAAAGTGCTGGGATTACAGGTGTGAGCCACTGTGGCCGGCCAATTACATTTTTCCCCCCATTTTTCATTCTTTTGTCTCTGGTCTTTACTGTCTTGTCTTGGCTATGTCTAATTTGCTATTGAACCCATCTATTCAATTTTTAATTTCAGTAATTTTATTATATTGATTCTAAGATTTTCATTTGGCTTTTTTTTTCTTTTTTCTTTCTTTTTTTTTTTTTTGAGACGGAGTTTTGCCCTGTCGCCCAAGCTGGATTTCAATGGCACAATCTTGGCTCACTGCAACCTCCGCCCCCCAGGTTTAGTGTTCTCTTGCTCAGCCCTCAGAGTAGTAGCTGGGATTAAAGCACACGCCCACAATGCCCTGGTAATTTTTGTATTCTGTAGGAGACGAGGGTTTCACCAGTTGGCCGGTGGTCCGGATCCTGACAGTGATCTGCCAGCTTGCCGACCATTTTTTTTAACGCAGAATCCAGTCTTTGAGTAACTCGCTTCCTTTCTTTTATTTCCTGAGCATATGAATCATAGGGCTACTCGGGAGGCTGAGGTAGGAGAATCACTTGAACCCGAGAGGCAGAGGTTGCAGTGAGCCGAGATTATGCCATCGCACTCCAGCCTGGGCAAAAAGAGCGAAACTCCTTCTCAAAAAAATAAAAGGAAATAAAATAAAACTCCAGAAAGTGGTCATTTCTGGAGCGGAGATCAGAAGATAGAAGAGAAGAGGCTAACAGTCATACATACAATGCGTATACCCTTCTGTATGCATCAAATATTAAATGCTAACAAACACATTATATTAGTAAAAACAAATTCTTCAAATATTTACCACGCATGTACTGAACTCTGGAAGAATTTTAAAAGCAAAATGAATATAAATGACTCTCACTGATGTTTAAATACATGAAGACAATTGCATTAATTTAATAAATGCCCTCCTAGCGTCATGCTGATTGTACCTTCAAGAGACCACTTTGTATGACATAGGCCATAAGCATGACAGGCATTATTGAATGCATACTGTCTGTTGGGCACAGTTGTGAATGCTTTACATGCATTTAATTGTCATATAACCATATGAGGCCAGTACTGTTATCACCCCAATTTAACAGATGGGGAAACACACACAGGGAGTTCAAGTGATTTGCTGGTGGCCTCACAGCAGGCAAGCAGTCGAGCCAGCATTTGAAGCCTGCTTTTGAATGGCTGTCTGGTTTCAGAGCCTACTCACTCTACCTCTGCACCATTCTGCCTCTTTTAAGGAGCACAGCTCCCATTTCTGGGAGTTTTCCACCATACCTCTGACTTCTGAAGAGGACTGAAATGGAGTTGCAGGGTGTCCATAGAGAGGGGGCTTGTGACATGTCTGTAATTACAATGACAGTGAATTGCATTGTCATTACCGACAATGACAATCATAATAAACATTGAGCCCACATTGTTCTATATCACAGAATATATTAAAAAGTTGCTATGATTAAACAATTAACAAGTTTTTTAATTCCAGATCTTCACTAAGAAATAACCTGGATCAGCCAGACACGGTGACTCCCGCTTGTAACTCCAACACTGTGGCAGGCTGAGGTGGGTGGAACACCTGAGGTCAGGAGTTCGAGCCCAGGCTGGCCAACATGGCGAAACCCCATCTCTATTAAAGATATAAAAATCAGCCTGGAGTAGTAGCACGCGCCTGTAATCCCAGCTACTGGGGAGGCTGATGCAGGAGAATCGTGTAAACCAGGGAGGTTGAGGTTGCAGTGGGCCGAGATCACACCACAGCACTCCAGCCTGGGTGACAGAATGAGACTCCCTCTCAAAATAAATAAATGAACAAACAAACTAAGAAATAACCTGGATAAATTATCTTCTCTCTCTGAATTCTCTCCCATCCTTTTCTGGCTTATGGCACCTACAACTTTATATTTACTTATTTTATTTGTTTGTTTGTTTGTTTGTTTGTTTGTTTGTTTGTTTTGAGACAGAGTTTCGCTCTGTTGCCCAGGCTGGAGTGCAGTGGCATGATCTCAGCTCACTGCAAGCTCCACCTCCCGGGTTCACACCATTCTCCCACCTCAGCCTCCCGAGTAGCTGGGACTACAGGTGCCCACCACCACGCCCGGCTAATTTTTTGTATTTTTAGTAGAGACAGGGTTTCACCGTGTTAGCCAGGATGGATCACCTATGACTTTATAAATGCTTGAGCATTTGTTTCTGATTCTTCTTTGTCTTCTTGTGGGGCATGTTACTTAGACATGGAAGATGCTGAGTAAATATCTTTGTAATGTCTGTGAAATAGCTGAGTCCATACATGACAAATAAATAAAGATGACGTCAAACATCCAAGGTCTTTGCAAAAGCTCCCACATGTCCCTTGGCCTTGCCCGTCATATTCACTGCTGTAACTCTGAGATTTAGAAAAGAGCCTGTAAGTTGTAAGTGCTCACTCAATACCAAGTTTTGGTTGAATGACTGAAAGCAGGAATGACAGATAATTCTGGCACTTTGTAAAATATCTGTAGACCAAGCCTCATCTCTGTGAAAGGCCTTGCTGACGCTGGAACGGGTCGACATGTCTACCAACTCAGAGGGATAAGGAAGAGGCACTACACTGTGGGGTCCTGATAAGAGAAGAAGGCATCTACAATGCTGGAGTGGACAGCAGGCTGGAGGGAGAATCCTTTTAAGAAAACCCATGCATGCGGCAGGTGCGAGTCTCCCAGGTTTTCAGTGAGCGGTTCTTACCATGCACAGGGGAGGATAGGGATGAGGGTAAATGTCTTGAGTATCTTTGAGAATTTTCTTTTTTCATGTTTTTTTTTATTTTTCTGAGATAGAGTCTCGCTCTGTTGTCCATGCTGGAGTGCGGTCACAGCTCACTGTAGCCTCCAACTTCTGGGTTCAAGCCATCCTCCTGCCTCAGCCTCTTAAATGGCTGGGACCACAGGCACACCACCACACTTGGCTAATTTCTTTTTTAAATTTTGTAGAGACAGGGTCTCACTATGTTGACCAGACTGGTCTCAAACTCCTGGCCTCAAGCAATCCTCCTGCCTTGTCTTCCTAAGCCCAGCGAGAATGTTCTTTCCTTGACTAGTAAGAGTTCAGCAGTGTCTGCCAGGCTGAGCAAGTGGAGCTCCAGGGTCAGGTGGGTGGAAGAAGTTCCGTCCTCAGTCTCCCTGCTCCACTCCTGTCTCTTGTTTTCTTTTGGGAATTCTTTCTCTAGCAATGGGGAAGGCATGTGATGGCCTTTTTAAGGATAGAACATCACGAGTCATCTGGAACTGCCTCTTGGGGAAAGACTGTTCTCTTCCCTTAAAAAGCATGCCTTGTTCTTCCAGGAGAGATGCTTGACTTCCTTCCTCCCCCTCCTCTCCACCCTTCCCTTCCCACTCTAGCCTCCCCTTCAAGCTGTCTTGCTTCCTCTTCTCCCTACTGCTGCCTTTTTCTCTGGTTCTCAGCGGGGAAAGCCAGAAGCCTAATCTCAGGAGCAGAAAAAAATCTCCAAACCAATACACAGAGCCCAGGAGAAATGATCTGGAGCAAAGTGCTTCTCAGGGGCTCGTGCAGCAGAAAATCAGAACCTGATCATCTGGTCTGATGTGTCTGTTCCTATCCTTTGATTGCAGAAGATCAAGTTCTGGCCAACACACATGTTGATGTCTGATACAAGGCATTGCTTAGCAAAGCCCTGAACTCTGCCTCCCACCACCACTCCCCTGGCTAAGTGAGGTCTGGGGGGCTGACATCGGCCTGGCCTCATCAGTCTCTGACTCTCAGACTCAGAACCTAGTATCAGGGAGATTTCATCCCAAGACCTCCTTGTCTTCTGGGGGCCTTCATTCATTCACAACATTCTGAGTGAGTTCTTATGTCACCTGCCTCAACAACTTGCTTCTCCGCTTCCAGTTATTTCTATCTTGGTCCATTTTACCACCTCTTTCTCTTTCCACCACTTTTCTCCCTGTCTCCTTCATTTCTTCCTGTTCTAGGTGCTTCACATGGCCCTTTCTGCAGGCACCTCTCCTGTTTCTGTCTCCGGGAGCGTTCTCCTCCATCCTCCCTCCTTCCTGGGGACTCTGGGAAGTGCCTGAGTGTGGCCTTGCAGGTTGCGCCACCGCTTTCATCCCGATCCAGGTGGCTGTAATCCAGTACAGGATTTACGCTACCCTGACCCTGAGCCGTCAAGAAGGAACAGCCAGATTAATGGGGTGGGCGGGCTGAGGTAATAATCAGTTTGTTTGATGTGACAAGCCTGATAGGCGTTGATTTACTTACAGACTGATGGGCTTTTAATTGAGCACGCCATCCCAGTCACTTCAAAGGCAGGGGAAGTTGACAAGGGGCCCCTTTCACAAGGGCTCCTGGTGACTGACAGGCCCCCTCTGCTAAGACTCCCGCCTGGCCCAGGACCGGCCCGGGCAGCCCTCACCCGGCTCTGTACCAAAGGAACACATTTTCTGTAACTCAGAAATAGCCTTTTGTCTACTGCCAAGGAAGGCAGCCTCCGCTCGGAAGGCCTCACATCTCTCAGAGGGGTGAGGAATAAGGAGGAATGGGGGATCCTGAGATGGGGCTGCAGAAAGGGCCTGGAGGAGGTAGGGGAGATTCCATGTCCTTGATGTGCAAATGGCTACTTTGTTCTGACCTCCTGTGCTGAGCCAGCCTGCTCCACCTCACTTTCTCCACCTTCTCCTCACTTCTTCCCAGTCTCTCTCTCTCTCTCTATATATATATGTGTGTGTGTATTATATATGTATATATGTATTATATATACATATATATGAAAATATATTTATATATCATATTATTTATATTATATATACATATGTAATATATATATGAAAATATATATTCATATATAATACATATATATGAAAATTATATATATGTATTATATGTATAATACATATACATACAATTTTCTCATTTTTTTTTTAAATTAGAGACTGGGTCTCATTATGTTGCCCAGGCTGGTCTCAAACTCCTGGGCTCGAGGAATTCTCCAACCTTGGCCTCCCAAAGTGCTGGGATTACAGGCGTGAGCCATTGGGCCTGGCTGCTCCCTCTTTTCAAGCCCTTCTTTTTGTATTATCCTTCCCAGTTCTCGGGCCCCTTCCTTCTCCCCCTCTTTCTCCTCCCACTTCCTCCTTCCTTCTACCTCACAGGAGAGGCCAGAAAAGGTGGAGTCAGCTCCTAATGCCCCTGGAGTAGTGGCCCGTTCACAGCAGCCCCCTCCTCCCTGACAACCACCCTTTCTCCCCCAGGCTGTAGGCTGTGAGGCCTTCAGACCAGGACACCGTTGGACTTGGAGGCGGGGCCTCTACAGCAAACCCCTCTCTCCTATAGATAACACTACAATGAACAGGGGCCACAGACACCCAGGCCTAAGGCCAGGGACTCAGGTTCAGTGCAGTTTCTATCCCATTCTTGTGTGGTCTGGAAGATGCTAGGCCAAATGTGATTAATATTAAAACAGAGGTTTTATTCTGTTTGAAATGTTAGAAAACGTTCTTTATCAAGGATGTCCTGTCGAAATGGATTTGCTTTGGTTTTGTTTTGTTCAAGTCCCATAGGACACAGTCCCTGACCTCTAGGAGGAGGGACCTTCTACATCAACCCCCAAACTTCATCACTAAGTGGGGAGTGGGGATGGAGGGGAGGTCAGTGAGACTCCCACCCTGCAGGAGCTTTGAGTTCTAAGTCAGGCCCTTTTAGTGACTGCCAGAGACAGTAGGCAAGCCCTGTTCCCTGTGTTCCTCTTTTTTTCCCTGTGGTAACTTACCCAGGCACGCAGAGCCAGGCCCTGACTAGAAAGACCATGGTAATAATTCACATTTGCATGCCATCATTGCATTTGGAAGGGACCTTCTTTTTTTCTTTTTTTTTTTTTTTTTGAGACTTTTTTTTTGAGACTCTGTCACCAGGCTCTATCTCGGTTCACTGCAACCTCCACCTCCCGGGTTCGAGCAATTCTCCTGCCTCAGCCTCCCGAGTAGCTGGGACTACAGGTGTGTGCACCACGCCCAGCTAATTTTTGTATTTTTAGTAGAAATGGGGTTTCACCATGTTGGCCAGGATGGTGTCGATCTCGTGATCCGCACCCCTCCCCCCCGCCCCCGCCGCCTCGGCCTCCCAAAGTGCTGGGATTACAAGCGTGAGCCACCGCGCCTGGAGGCACCTTCACATATATTATCTTAATTAGTCTTTTAACAGCTGTGGGAGGTAGATAAGCGCAATGTTATTATGCCCATTAGACAGATGATAAAATTGAGACTCAAAGGATGATGTGCTCCTAAGAGGCAAAACTGGGTCTCAAACTGGGGGATTCTCCTGCTTCTTCTTCCACCGCCCCTCACTGCATCCCAATGACTATTGCCCCATTCCTCTGGAAGCTGCATTTTCTCACTCTAAACAGGTAGGTGGTTTGCTCCCATTTCCCTTTGTCTTTTTCCCCCTTTGTCTTTTCCCCCTTTTAGGTCCTTCCCCACCCTCCTGGCCTCGGTGTCCAGAGTCAGAGAGCCTCCAGCCCTAACCTTACAAGGCAGAGCTCTCCCGCTGGTCTCTGTTTCAAAGCTCACTTACAAATGTTGCCTGGGAGCCTGATGTTCCCTCAAGATTTGCTGCCCCCACCTCTCCTCTCATCCATAGAAGGGCCATAGGTGAGGTGCCTGGGCGTTTGGTTCTCTGCTGTTGAGAGCGTGTTCACCAAGGTAGCTCATGACCTGTTGGAGGGGTATTTCCCACTGCAGAGCTAAGCCCCAGGGCTGACGCTTGAGAGAAATCAATTAGCTCTCCCTTCTCTGCCTCTATGCCTTGAATCTAGTATTTCCACAGAAATATTAATGCCCTGAGATATTATGGCTTGTTTACACATTGGTCCCCTCACTAGAGAGTCCAATCCTTTAGGGCAAGTACATATCTTTTCATCTTATATCCCCAGGGCTGAATGGTGCCAGTTTAGCTGAAATGTTTGTTGTTGAAAGTTTTGTTGGCCCAGACTGTGTGGTGGTTCATGCCTGTAATCTCAGCACTTTGTGAGGCCAAGGAGGGGGAATTGCTTGAGCCAAGGAGTTTGAAACCAGCCTGGGCAACAGGGTGAAACCCCATGTCTACAAAACATAAAAAAAAATTAGCTGGGCATATGGGCATGCTCCTATAGTCCCATCAACTCAGGAGGGTCAAGTGAGAGGATTGACTGGGACTGGGAGATCAAGGCTGCAGTGAGCTGTGGGTGCACCACTGCACTCCAGCCTGGGTGACAGAGTGAGATCTTGTGAAAAGAAAAGAGGGAGAGGAGAGGAGAAGAGAGGAGAGGAGAGGAGAGAAGAGAAGGGGAAGAGAAAGGGAAGGGAAGGGAAGGGAAGGGAAGGGA
>NC_044557.1:50838-71685 GCF_007565055.1 Rhinopithecus roxellana | reverse complement strand
TATCACCATGGGCCCCAATAGGCTCCCAAATATCACTTTGCAGATTCCACGAAAAGAGTGTTAGCAAACTGCTTCTTGAGGCAGAGGTTGTAACTCTGTGAGATGAACTCACAGATCAGAAAGAAGTTTCTCAGAAAGCTTCTTTCACGGTTTGAACGGATGAAATTTCCTTTATCAGCGTAGGCCTCAATGGTCTAAAGAAGCCCTTCTCAGATTCCTCAAAGACAGTGTTAACGGACTGCTCCACGAAACATAAGTGTAACTCTGTGAGATGAATTCACATCACCAAGAAGTTTCTAAGAAAGCTTCTTTCTAGTTTTCATCTGTGGATATTTCTTTGTCACTGTTATGTTCATTGCGCTATGAAGTATCTAATTGCAGATTTCCAGAAAACTGTGCTAACAAACTGATCACAGAAGAGAAACGTGTAACTCTGTGGTTGCATTCACACTGGCAATGCAGTTTCTCAGAAAGCTTCTCTTAGTTATTATGTGAGGATATTTCCTTTATCACCATGGGCCCCAATAGGCTCCCAAATATCACTTTGCAGATTCCACGAAAAGAGTGTTAGCAAACTGCTTCTTGAGGCAGAGGTTGTAACTCTGTGAGATGAACTCACAGATCAGAAAGAAGTTTCTCAGAAAGCTTTTTCACGTTTGAACGGATGAAATTTCCTTTATCAGCTTAGGCCTCAATATGATCCAAAGAAGCCCTTCTCAGATTCCTCAAAGACAGTGTTAATGCACTGCTCCACGAAACATAAGTGTAACTCTGTGAGATGAATTCACACATCACCAAGAAGTTTCTAAGAAAGCTTCTTTCTAGTTTTCATCTGTGGATATTTCTTTGTCATGTATGTTCATTGCGCTATGAAGTATCTAATTGCAGATTTCCAGAAAACTGTGCTAACAAACTGATCACAGAGAGAAACGTGTAACTCTGTGAGTTGCATTCACACATGGCAATGCAGTTTCTCAAAGCTTCTCTTTAGTTATTATGTGAGGATATTTCCTTTATCACCATGGGCCCAATAGGCTCCCAAATATCACTTTGCAGATTCCACGAAAAGAGTGTTAGCAAACTGCTTCTTGAGGCAGAGGTTGTAACTCTGTGAGATGAACTCACAGATCAGAAAGAAGTTTCTCAGAAAGCTTCTTTCACGGTTTGAACGGATGAAATTTCCTTTATCAGCGTAGGCCTCAAAGTGGTCTAAAGAAGCCCTTCTCAGAATCCTCAAAGACAGTGTTAACGGACGGCTCCACGAAACCTAAGTGTAACTCTGTGAGATGAATTCACACATCACCAAGAAGTTTCTAAGAAACCTTCTTTCTAGTTTTCATTGTGGATATTTCCTTTGTCACTGTAATGTTCATTGCGCTATGAAGTATCTAATTGCAGATTTCCAGAAAACTGTGCTAACAAACTGATCACTGAAGAGATAGTGTAACTCTGTGAGTTGCATTCACACATGGCAATGCAGTTTCTCAGAAAGCTTCTCTTTAGTTATTATGTGAGGATATTTCCTTTATCACCATGGGCCCCAATAGGCTCCCAAATATCACTTTGCAGATTCCATGAAAGAGTGTTAGCAAACTGCTTCTTGAGGCAGAGGTTGTAACTCTGTGAGATGAACTCACAGATCAGAAAGAAGTTTCTCAGAAAGCTTCTTTCACGGTTTGAACGGATGAAATTTCCTTTATCAGCGTAGGCCTCAATGTGATCCAAAGAAGCCCTTCTCAGATTCCTCAAAGACAGTGTTAATGGACTGCTCCACGAAACATAAGTGTAACTCTGTGAGATGAATTCACACATCACCAAGAAGTTTCTAAGAAAGCTTCTTTCTAGTTTTCATCTCTGGATATTTCCTTTGTCACTGTAATGTTCATTGCGCTATGAAGTATCTAATTGCAGATTTCCAGAAAAACTGTGCTAACAAACTGATCACTGAAGAGAAACGTGTAACTCTGTGGGTTGCATTCACACTTGGCAATGCAGTTTCTCAGAAAGCTTCTCTTTAGTTATTATGTGAGGATATTTCCTTTATTACCATGGGCCCCAATAGGCTCCCAAATATCACTTTGCAGATTCCACGAAAAGAGTGTTAGCAAACTGCTTCTTGAGGCAGAGGTGGTAACTCTGTGAGATGAACTCACAGATCAGAAAGAAGTTTCTCAGAAAGCTTCTTTCACGTTTTGAAGGGATGAAATTTCCTTTATCAGCGTAGGCCTCAGTATGATCCAAAGAAGCCCCTTCTCAGATTCCTCAAAGACAGTGTTAATGGGACTGCTCCACGAAACATAAGTGTAACTCTGTGAGATGAATTCACACATCACCAAGAAGTTTCTAAGAAAGCTTCTTTCTAGTTTTCATCTCTGGATATTTCCTTTGTCACTGTAATGTTCATTGCGCTATGAAGTATCTAATTGCAGATTTCCAGAAAACTGTGCTAACAAACTGATCACGGAAGAGAAACGTGTAACTCTGTGGGTTGCATTCACACTTGGCAATGCAGTTTCTCAGAAAGCTTCTCTTTAGTTATTATGTGAGGATATTTCCTTTATTACCATGGGCCCCAATAGGCTCCCAAATATCACTTTGCAGATTCCACGAAAAGAGTGTTAGCAAACTGCTTCTTGAGGCAGAGGTTGTAACTCTGTGAGATGAACTCACAGATCAGAAAGAAGTTTCTCAGAAAGCTTCTTTCTCCTTTTTATTGGAAGATGTTTCCATTGGCCCCATTGTTTTCAAAGGGATCGGGAATATCTGTTCTCAGATTCCACACAAATAGGCCTAGGCCACGGCCCCACGAAATACCGCTGCAACTTAGTGAGTTGAATTCACACATCACATAGCGTTTCTCAGAAAGCTTCTTTCTTTAGTAAGACGAGGTTATTTGTGGTCTTGGAGCGCCACCGTGTGTCCTATTGCAGATTCTGCGAAAATTCTGCTAGCGAGTTTCTCAGTGGAAACAATGATGGACATCTGTGGGCTGAATTCACCCACAACAAAGAAGTTTTTGAGAAGCCTTCTCTGCAGGTTTCTCTGAGGATAGTTCCTTATTCAGCATGCGATTCAACGATATCCAAGACATCACATCTGAGATTCCTCAAAATGAGTGCTAGGAAACTCCCCCGAGAACGGGTGATAGAACACTGTGAAATGAATTCACATATCACAAAGCAGTTTCTCACAAAGCTTGGTTCCGCTTTCTCTTGAAGGATATTCCTTTCTCCTTCTATTCTTCAAAGCTATCTGAAATATCACTTCTCAGAATCCACGGAAACAGTCCAAAGAAACGGCTCCAAAGAACACTGGCGTAAGTCTGTGAGTTGCATTCACACATGGCAATGCAGTTTCTCAGAAAGCTTCTCTTTAGTTATTATGTGAGGATATTTCCTTTATTACCATGGGCCCCAATAGGCTCCCAAATATCACTTTGCAGATTCCACGAAAAGAGTGTAGCAAACTGCTTCTTGAGGCAGAGGTTGTAACTCTGTGAGATGAACTCACAGATCAGAAAGAAGTTTCTCAGAAAGCTTCTTTCACGGTTTGAACGGATGAAATTTCCTTTATCAGCGTAGGCCTCAATGTGATCCAAAGAAGCCCTTCTCAGATTCCTCAAAGACAGTGTTAATGGACTGCTCCACGAAACATAAGTGTAACTCTGTGAGATGAATTCACACATCACCAAGAAGTTTCTAAGAAAGCTTCTTTCTAGTTTTCATCTCTGGATATTTCCTTTGTCACTGTAATGTTCATTGCGCTATGAAGTATCTAATTGCAGATTTCCAGAAAACTGTGCTAACAAACTGATCACTGAAGAGAAACGTGTAACTCTGTGGGTTGCATTCACACTTGGCAATGCAGTTTCTCAGAAAGCTTCTCTTTAGTTATTATGTGAGGATATTTCCTTTATTACCATGGGCCCCAATAGGCTCCCAAATATCATTTGCAGATTCCACGAAAAGAGTGTTAGCAAACTGCTTCTTGAGGCAGAGGTTGTAACTCTGTGAGATGAACTCACAGATCAGAAAGAAGTTTCTCAGAAAGCTTCTTTCTCCTTTTTATTGGAAGATGTTTCCATTGGCCCCATTGTTTTCAAAGGGATCGGGAATATCTGTTCTCAGATTCCACACAAATAGTCCTAGGCCACGGCCCCACGAAATACCGCTGCAACTTAGTGAGTTGAATTCACACATCACATAGCGTTTCTCAGAAAGCTTCTTTCTTTAGTAAGACGAGGTTATTTGTGGTCTTCGAGCGCCACCGTGTGTCCTATTGCAGATTCTGCGAAAATTCTGCTAGCGAGTTTCTCAGTGGAAACAATGATGGACATCTGTGGGCTGAATTCACCCACAACAAAGAAGTTTTTGAGAAGCCTTCTCTGCAGGTTTCTCTGAGGATAGTTCCTTATTCAGCATGCGATTCAACGATATCCAAGACATCACATCTGAGATTCCTCAAAATGAGTGCTAGGAAACTCCCCCGAGAACGGGTGATAGAACACTGTGAAATGAATTCACATATCACAAAGCAGTTTCTCACAAAGCTTGGTTCCGCTTTCTCTTGAAGGATATTTCCTTTCTCCTTCTATTCTTCAAAGCTATCTGAAATATCACTTCTCAGAATCCACGGAAACAGTCCAAAGAAACGGCTCCAAAGAACACTGGCGTAAGTCTGTGAGTTGCATTCACACATGGCAATGCAGTTTCTCAGAAAGCTTCTCTTTAGTTATTATGTGAGGATATTTCCTTTATTACCATGGGCCCCAATAGGCTCCCAAATATCACTTTGCAGATTCCACGAAAAGAGTGTTAGCAAACTGCTTCTTGAGGCAGAGGTTGTAACTCTGTGAGATGAACTCACAGATCAGAAAGAAGTTTCTCAGAAAGCTTCTTTCACGGTTTGAACGGATGAAATTTCCTTTATCAGCGTAGGCCTCAATGTGATCCAAAGAAGCCCTTCTCAGATTCCTCAAAGACAGTGTTAATGGACTGCTCCACGAAACATAAGTGTAACTCTGTGAGATGAATTCACACATCACCAAGAAGTTTCTAAGAAAGCTTCTTTCTAGTTTTCATCTCTGGATATTTCCTTTGTCACTGTAATGTTCATTGCGCTATGAAGTATCTAATTGCAGATTTCCAGAAAACTGTGCTAACAAACTGATCACTGAAGAGAAACGTGTAACTCTGTGGGTTGCATTCACACTTGGCAATGCAGTTTCTCAGAAAGCTTCTCTTTAGTTATTATGTGAGGATATTTCCTTTATTACCATGGGCCCCAATAGGCTCCCAAATATCACTTTGCAGATTCCACGAAAAGAGTGTTAGCAAACTGCTTCTTGAGGCAGAGGTTGTAACTCTGTGAGATGAACTCACAGATCAGAAAGAAGTTTCTCAGAAAGCTTCTTTCACGGTTTGAACGGATGAAATTTCCTTTATCAGCGTAGGCCTCAATATGATCCAAAGAAGCCCTTCTCAGATTCCTCAAAGACAGTGTTAATGGACTGCTCCACGAAACATAAGTGTAACTCTGTGAGATGAATTCACACATCACCAAGAAGTTTCTAAGAAAGCTTCTTTCTAGTTTTCATCTGTGGATATTTCCTTTGTCACTGTAATGTTCATTGCGCTATGAAGTATCTAATTGCAGATTTCCAGAAAACTGTGCTAACAAACTGATCACTGAAGAGAAACGTGTAACTCTGTGGGTTGCATTCACACTTGGCAATGCAGTTTCTCAGAAAGCTTCTCTTTAGTTATTATGTGAGGATATTTCCTTTATCACCATGGGCCCCAATAGGCTCCCAAATATCACTTTGCAGATTCCACGAAAAGAGTGTTAGCAAACTGCTTCTTGAGGCAGAGGTTGTAACTCTGTGAGATGAACTCACAGATCAGAAAGAAGTTTCTCAGAAAGCTTCTTTCTCATTTTTATTGGAAGATGTTTCCATTGGCCCCATTGTTTTCAAAGGGATCGGGAATATCTGTTCTCAGATTCCACACAAATAGGCCTAGGCCACGGCCCCACGAAATACCGCTGCAACTTAGTGAGTTGAATTCACACATCACATAGCGTTTCTCAGAAAACTTCTTTCTTTAGTAAGACGAGGTTATTTGTGGTCTTGGAGCGCCACCGTGTGTCCTATTGCAGATTCTGCGAAAATTCTGCTAGCGAGTTTCTCAGTGGAAACAATGATGGACATCTGTGGGCTGAATTCACCCACAACAAAGAAGTTTTTGAGAAGCCTTCTCTGCAGGTTTCTCTGAGGATAGTTCCTTATTCAGCATGCGATTCAACGATATCCAAGACATCACATCTGAGATTCCTCAAAATGAGTGCTAGGAAACTCCCCCGAGAACGGGTGATAGAACACAGTGAAATGAATTCACATATCACAAAGCAGTTTCTCACAAAGCTTGGTTCCGCTTTCTCTTGAAGGATATTTCCTTTCTCCTTCTATTCTTCAAAGCTATCTGAAATATCACTTCTCAGAATCCACGGAAACAGTCCAAAGAAATGGCTCCAAAGAACACTGGCGTAAGTCTGTGAGTTGCATTCACACATGGCAATGCAGTTTCTCAGAAAGCTTCTCTTTAGTTATTATGTGAGGATATTTCCTTTATTACCATGGGCCCCAATAGGCTCCCAAATATCACTTTGCAGATTCCACGAAAAGAGTGTTAGCAAACTGCTTCTTGAGGCAGAGGTTGTAACTCTGTGAGATGAACTCACAGATCAGAAAGAAGTTTCTCAGAAAGATTCTTTCACGGTTTGAACGGATGAAATTTCCTTTATCAGCGTAGGCCTCAAAGTGGTCTAAAGAAGCCCTTCTCAGAATCCTCAAAACAGTGTTAATGGACGGCTCCACGAAACATAAGTGTAACTCTGTGAGATGAATTCACACATCACCAAGAAGTTTCTAAGAAAGCTTCTTTCTAGTTTTCATCTCTGGATATTTCATTTCTCACTGTAATGTACATTGCGCTATGAAGTATCTAATTGAAGATTTCCAGAAAACTGTGCTAACAAACTGATCACTGAAGAGAAACGTGTAACTCTGTGAGTTGCATTCACACATGGCAATGCAGTTTCTCAGAAAGCTTCTCTTTAGATATTATGTGAGGATATTTCCGTTATCACCGTGGGCCCCAATAGGCTCCCAAATATCACTTTGCAGATTCCACGAAAAGAGTGTTAGCAAACTGCTTCTTGAGGCAGAGGCTGTAACTCTGTGAGATGAACTCACAGATAAGAAAGAAGTTTCTCAGAAAGCTTCTTTCACGTTTTGAACGGATGAAATTTCCTTTTCAGCTTAGGCCTCAATAGGATCCAAAGAAGCCCTTCTCAGATTCCTCAAAGACAGTGTTAATGCACTGCTCCAAGAAACATAAGTGTAACTCTGTGAGATGAATTCACACATCAACAAGAAGTTTCTAAGAAAGCTTCTTTCTAGTTTTCATCTGTGGATATTTCATTTGTCACTGTTATGTTCATTGCGCTATGAAGTATCTAATTGCAGATTTCCAGAAAACTGTGCTAACAAACTGATCACAGAAGAGAAACGTGTAACTCTGTGAGTTGCATTCACACATGGCAATGCAGTTTCTCAGAAAGCTTCTCTTTAGTTATTATGTGAGGATATTTCCTTTATCACCATGGGCCCCAATAGGTTCCCAAATATCACTTTGCAGATTCCACGAAAAGAGTGTTAGCAAACTGCTTCTTGAGGCAGAGGTTTTAACTCTGTGAGATGAACTCACAGATCAGAAAGAAGTTTCTCAGAAAGCTTCTTTCACGGTTTGAACGGATGAAATTTCCTTTATCAGCGTAGGCCTCAATATGATCCAAAGAAGCCCTTCTCAGATTCCTCAAAGACAGTGTTAATGGACTGCTCCACGAAACATAAGTGTAACTCTGTGAGATGAATTCACACATCACCAAGAAGTTTCTAAGAAAGCTTCTTTCTAGTTTTCATCTCTGGATATTTCCTTTGTCACTGTAATGTTCATTGCGCTATGCAGTATCTAATTGCAGATTTCCAGAAAACTGTGCTAACAAACTGATCACTGAAGAGAAACTTGTAACTCTGTGGGTTGCATTCACACTTGGCAATGCAGTTTCTCAGAAAGCTTCTCTTTAGTTATTATGTGAGGATATTTCCTTTATCACCATGGGCCCCAATAGGCTCCCAAATATCACTTTGCAGATTCCACGAAAAGAGTGTTAGCAAACTGCTTCTTGAGGCAGAGGTTGTAACTCTGTGAGATGAACTCACAGATCAGAAAGAAGTTTCTCAGAAAGCTTCTTTCTCATTTTTATTGGAAGATGTTTCCATTGGCCCCATTGTTTTCAAAGGGATCGGGAATATCTGTTCTCAGATTCCACACAAATAGGCCTAGGCCACGGCCCCACGAAATACCGCTGCAACTTAGTGAGTTGAATTCACACATCACATAGCGTTTCTCAGAAAGCTTCTTTCTTTAGTAAGACGAGGTTATTTGTGGTCTTGGAGCGCCACCGTGTGTCCTATTGCAGATTCTGCGAAAATTCTGCTAGCGAGTTTCTCAGTGGAAACAATGATGGACATCTGTGGGCTGAATTCACCCACAACAAAGAAGTTTTTGAGAAGCCTTCTCTGCAGGTTTCTCTGAGGATAGTTCCTTATTCAGCTTGCGATTCAACGATATCCAAGACATCACATCTGAGATTCCTCAAAATGAGTGCTAGGAAACTCCCCCGAGAACGGGTGATAGAACACTGTGAAATGAATTCACATATCACAAAGCAGTTTCTCACAAAGCTTGGTTCCGCTTTCTCTTGAAGGATATTTCCTTTCTCCTTCTATTCTTCAAAGCTATCTGAAATATCACTTCTCAGAATCCACGGAAACAGTCCAAAGAAACGGCTCCAAAGAACACTGGCGTAAGTCTGTGAGTTGCATTCACACATGGCAATGCAGTTTCTCAGAAAGCTTCTCTTTAGTTATTATGTGAGGATATTTCCTTTATCACCATGGGCCCCAATAGGCTCCCAAATATCACTTTGCAGATTCCACGAAAAGAGTGTTAGCAAACTGCTTCTTGAGGCAGAGGTTGTAACTCTGTGAGATGAACTCACAGATCAGAAAGAAGTTTCTCAGAAAGCTTCTTTCACGGTTTGAACGGATGAAATTTCCTTTATCAGCGTAGGCCTCAAAGTGGTCTAAAGAAGCCCTTCTCAGAATCCTCAAAGACAGTGTTAACGGACTGCTCCACGAAACATAAGTGTAACTCTGTGAGATGAATTCACACATCACCAAGAAGTTTCTAAGAAAGCTTCTTTCTAGTTTTCATCTGTGGATATTTCCTTTGTCACTGTAATGTTCATTGCGCTATGAAGTATCTAATTGCAGATTTCCAGAAAACTGTGCTAACAAACTGATCACTGAAGAGAAACGTGTAACTCTGTGGGTTGCATTCACACTTGGCAATGCAGTTTCTCAGAAAGCTTCTCTTTAGTTATTATGTGAGGATATTTCCTTTATCACCATGGGCCCCAATAGGCTCCCAAATATCACTTTGCAGATTCCACGAAAAGAGTGTTAGCAAACTGCTTCTTGAGGCAGAGGTTGTAACTCTGTGAGATGAACTCACAGATCAGAAAGAAGTTTCTCAGAAAGCTTCTTTCACGGTTTGAACGGATGAAATTTCCTTTATCAGCGTAGGCCTCAATGTGATCCAAAGAAGCCCTTCTCAGATTCCTCAAAGACAGTGTTAATGGACTGCTCCACGAAACATAAGTGTAACTCTGTGAGATGAATTCACACATCACCAAGAAGTTTCTAAGAAAGCTTCTTTCTAGTTTTCATCTCTGGATATTTCCTTTGTCACTGTAATGTTCATTGCGCTATGAAGTATCTAATTGCAGATTTCCAGAAAACTGTGCTAACAAACTGATCACTGAAGAGAAACGTGTAACTCTGTGGGTTGCATTCACACTTGGCAATGCAGTTTCTCAGAAAGCTTCTCTTTAGTTATTATGTGAGGATATTTCCTTTATCACCATGGGCCCCAATAGGCTCCCAAATATCACTTTGCAGATTCCACGAAAAGAGTGTTAGCAAACTGCTTCTTGAGGCAGAGGTTGTAACTCTGTGAGATGAACTCACAGATCAGAAAGAAGTTTCTCAGAAAGCTTCTTTCACGGTTTGAACGGATGAAATTTCCTTTATCAGCGTAGGCCTCAATATGATCCAAAGAAGCCCTTCTCAGATTCCTCAAAGACAGTGTTAATGGACTGCTCCACGAAACATAAGTGTAACTCTGTGAGATGAATTCACACATCACCAAGAAGTTTCTAAGAAAGCTTCTTTCTAGTTTTCATCTGTGGATATTTCCTTTGTCACTGTAATGTTCATTGCGCTATGAAGTATCTAATTGCAGATTTCCAGAAAACTGTGCTAACAAACTGATCACTGAAGAGAAACGTGTAACTCTGTGGGTTGCATTCACACTTGGCAATGCAGTTTCTCAGAAAGCTTCTCTTTAGTTATTATGTGAGGATATTTCCTTTATCACCATGGGCCCCAATAGGCTCCCAAATATCACTTTGCAGATTCCACGAAAAGAGTGTTAGCAAACTGCTTCTTGAGGCAGAGGTTGTAACTCTGTGAGATGAACTCACAGATCAGAAAGAAGTTTCTCAGAAAGCTTCTTTCTCATTTTTATTGGAAGATGTTTCCATTGGCCCCATTGTTTTCAAAGGGATCGGGAATATCTGTTCTCAGATTCCACACAAATAGGCCTAGGCCACGGCCCCACGAAATACCGCTGCAACTTAGTGAGTTGAATTCACACATCACATAGCGTTTCTCAGAAAGCTTCTTTCTTTAGTAAGACGAGGTTATTTGTGGTCTTGGAGCGCCACCGTGTGTCCTATTGCAGATTCTGCGAAAATTCTGCTAGCGAGTTTCTCAGTGGAAACAATGATGGACATCTGTGGGCTGAATTCACCCACAACAAAGAAGTTTTTGAGAAGCCTTCTCTGCAGGTTTCTCTGAGGATAGTTCCTTATTCAGCATGCGATTCAACGATATCCAAGACATCACATCTGAGATTCCTCAAAATGAGTGCTAGGAAACTCCCCCGAGAACGGGTGATAGAACACAGTGAAATGAATTCACATATCACAAAGCAGTTTCTCACAAAGCTTGGTTCCGCTTTCTCTTGAAGGATATTTCCTTTCTCCTTCTATTCTTCAAAGCTATCTGAAATATCACTTCTCAGAATCCACGGAAACACTCCAAAGAAATGGCTCCAAAGAACACTGGCGTAAGTCTGTGAGTTGCATTCACACATGGCAATGCAGTTTCTCAGAAAGCTTCTCTTTAGTTATTATGTGAGGATATTTCCTTTATTACCATGGGCCCCAATAGGCTCCCAAATATCACTTTGCAGATTCCACGAAAAGAGTGTTAGCAAACTGCTTCTTGAGGCAGAGGTTGTAACTCTGTGAGATGAACTCACAGATCAGAAAGAAGTTTCTCAGAAAGCTTCTTTCACGGTTTGAACGGATGAAATTTCCTTTATCAGCGTAGGCCTCAAAGTGGTCTAAAGAAGCCCTTCTCAGAATCCTCAAAGACAGTGTTAATGGACTGCTCCACGAAACATAAGTGTAACTCTGTGAGATGAATTCACACATCACCAAGAAGTTTCTAAGAACGCTTCTTTCTAGTTTTCATCTCTGAATATTTCATTTGTCACTGTAATGTTCATTGCGCTATGAAGTATCTAATTGCAGATTTCCAGAAAACTGTGCTAACAAACTGATCACTGAAGAGAAACGTGTAACTCTGTGAGTTGCATTCACACATGGCAATGCAGTTTCTCAGAAAGCTTCTCTTTAGTATTATGTGAGGATATTTCCTTTATCACCGTGGGCCCCAATAGGCTCCCAAATATCACTTTGCAGATTCCACGAAAAGAGTGTTAGCAAACTGCTTCTTGAGGCAGAGGTTGTAACTCTGTGAGATGAACTCACAGATCAGAAAGAAGTTTCTCAGAAAGCTTCTTTCACGTTTTGAACGGATGAAATTTCCTTTATCAGCTTAGGCCTCAATAGTGATCCAAAGAAGCCCTTCTCAGATTCCTCAAAGACAGTGTTAATGCACTGCTCCACGAAACATAAGTGTAACTCTGTGAGATGAATTCACACATCACCAAGAAGTTTCTAAGAAAGCTTCTTTCTAGTTTTCATCTGTGGATATTTCATTTGTCACTGTATGTTCATTGCGCTATGAAGTATCTAATTGCAGATTTCCAGAAAACTGTGCTAACAAACTGATCACAGAAGAGAAACGTGTAACTCTGTGAGTTGCATTCACACATGGCAATGCAGTTTCTCAGAAAGCTTCTCTTTAGTTATTATGTGAGGATATTTCCTTTATCACCATGGGCCCCAATAGGCTCCCAAATATCACTTTGCAGATTCCACGAAAAGAGTGTTAGCAAACTGCTTCTTGAGGCAGAGGTTGTAACTCTGTGAGATGAACTCACAGATCAGAAAGAAGTTTCTCAGAAAGCTTCTTTCACGGTTTGAACGGATGAAATTTCCTTTATCAGCGTAGGCCTCAATATGATCCAAAGAAGCCCTTCTCAGATTCCTCAAAGACAGTGTTAATGGACTGCTCCACGAAACATAAGTGTAACTCTGTGAGATGAATTCACACATCACCAAGAAGTTTCTAAGAAAGCTTCTTTCTAGTTTTCATCTCTGGATATTTCCTTTGTCACTGTAATGTTCATTGCGCTATGAAGTATCTAATTGCAGATTTCCAGAAAACTGTGCTAACAAACTGATCACTGAAGAGAAACGTGTAACTCTGTGGGTTGCATTCACACTTGGCAATGCAGTTTCTCAGAAAGCTTCTCTTTAGTTATTATGTGAGGATATTTCCTTTATCACCATGGGCCCCAATAGGCTCCCAAATATCACTTTGCAGATTCCACGAAAAGAGTGTTAGCAAACTGCTTCTTGAGGCAGAGGTTGTAACTCTGTGAGATGAACTCACAGATCAGAAAGAAGTTTCTCAGAAAGCTTCTTTCACGTTTTGAACGGATGAAATTTCCTTTATCAGCTTAGGCCTCAATATGATCCAAAGAAGCCCTTCTCAGATTCCTCAAAGACAGTGTTAATGCACTGCTCCACGAAACATAAGTGTAACTCTGTGAGATGAATTCACACATCACCAAGAAGTTTCTAAGAAAGCTTCTTTCTAGTTTTCATCTGTGGATATTTCATTTGTCACTGTTATGTTCATTGCGCTATGAAGTATCTAATTGCAGATTTCCAGAAAACTGTGCTAACAAACTGATCACAGAAGAGAAACGTGTAACTCTGTGAGTTGCATTCACACATGGCAATGCAGTTTCTCATAAAGCTTCTCTTTAGTTATTATGTGAGGATATTTCCTTTATCACCGTGGGCCCCAATAGGCTCCCAAATATCACTTTGCAGATTCCACGAAAAGAGTGTTAGCAAACTGCTTCTTGAGGCAGAGGTTGTAACTCTGTGAGATGAACTCACAGATCAGAAAGAAGTTTCTCAGAAAGCTTCTTTCACGGTTTTGAACGGATGAAATTTCCTTTATCAGCGTAGGCCTCAAAGTGATCTAAAGAAGCCCTTCTCAGATTCCTCAAAGACAGTGTTAATGGACTGCTCCACGAAACATAAGTGTAACTCTGTGAGATGAATTCACACATCACCAAGAAGTTTCTAAGAAAGCTTCTTTCTAGTTTTCATCTGTGGATATTTCCTTTGTCACTGTAATGTTCATTGCGCTATGAAGTATCTAATTGCAGATTTCCAGAAAACTGTGCTAACAAACTGATCACTGAAGAGAAACGTGTAACTCTGTGAGTTGCATTCACACATGGCAATGCAGTTTCTCAGAAAGCTTCTCTTTAGTTATTATGTGAGGATATTTCCTTTATCACCATGGGCCCCAATAGGCTCCCAAATATCACTTTGCAGATTCCACGAAAAGAGTGTTAGCAAACTGCTTCTTGAGGCAGAGGTTGTAACTCTGTGAGATGAACTCACAGATCAGAAAGAAGTTTCTCAGAAAGCTTCTTTCACGGTTTGAACGGATGAAATTTCCTTTATCAGCGTAGGCCTCAATGTGATCCAAAGAAGCCCTTCTCAGATTCCTCAAAGACAGTGTTAATGGACTGCTCCACGAAACATAAGTGTAACTCTGTGAGATGAATTCACACATCACCAAGAAGTTTCTAAGAAAGCTTCTTTCTAGTTTTCATCTCTGGATATTTCCTTTGTCACTGTAATGTTCATTGCGCTATGAAGTATCTAATTGCAGATTTCCAGAAAACTGTGCTAACAAACTGATCACTGAAGAGAAACGTGTAACTCTGTGGGTTGCATTCACACTTGGCAATGCAGTTTCTCAGAAAGCTTCTCTTTAGTTATTATGTGAGGATATTTCCTTTATCACCATGGGCCCCAATAGGCTCCCAAATATCACTTTGCAGATTCCACGAAAAGAGTGTTAGCAAACTGCTTCTTGAGGCAGAGGTTGTAACTCTGTGAGATGAACTCACAGATCAGAAAGAAGTTTCTCAGAAAGCTTCTTTCACGTTTTGAACGGATGAAATTTCCTTTATCAGCGTAGGCCTCAATATGATCCAAAGAAGCCCTTCTCAGATTCCTCAAAGACAGTGTTAATGGACTGCTCCACGAAACATAAGTGTAACTCTGTGAGATGAATTCACACATCACCAAGAAGTTTCTAAGAAAGCTTCTTTCTAGTTTTCATCTCTGGATATTTCCTTTGTCACTGTAATGTTCATTGCGCTATGAAGTATCTAATTGCAGATTTCCAGAAAACTGTGCTAACAAACTGATCACTGAAGAGAAACGTGTAACTCTGTGGGTTGCATTCACACTTGGCAATGCAGTTTCTCAGAAAGCTTCTCTTTAGTTATTATGTGAGGATATTTCCTTTATCACCATGGGCCCCAATAGGCTCCCAAATATCACTTTGCAGATTCCACGAAAAGAGTGTTAGCAAACTGCTTCTTGAGGCAGAGGTTGTAACTCTGTGAGATGAACTCACAGATCAGAAAGAAGTTTCTCAGAAAGCTTCTTTCACGTTTTGAACGGATGAAATTTCCTTTATCAGCTTAGGCCTCAATATGATCCAAAGAAGCCCTTCTCAGATTCCTCAAAGACAGTGTTAATGCACTGCTCCACGAAACATAAGTGTAACTCTGTGAGATGAATTCACACATCACCAAGAAGTTTCTAAGAAAGCTTCTTTCTAGTTTTCATCTGTGGATATTTCATTTGTCACTGTTATGTTCATTGCGCTATGAAGTATCTAATTGCAGATTTCCAGAAAACTGTGCTAACAAACTGATCACAGAAGAGAAACGTGTAACTCTGTGAGTTGCATTCACACATGGCAATGCAGTTTCTCATAAAGCTTCTCTTTAGTTATTATGTGAGGATATTTCCTTTATCACCGTGGGCCCCAATAGGCTCCCAAATATCACTTTGCAGATTCCACGAAAAGAGTGTTAGCAAACTGCTTCTTGAGGCAGAGGTTGTAACTCTGTGAGATGAACTCACAGATCAGAAAGAAGTTTCTCAGAAAGCTTCTTTCACGGTTTGAACGGATGAAATTTCCTTTATCAGCGTAGGCCTCAAAGTGATCAAAGAAGCCCTTCTCAGATTCCTCAAAGACAGTGTTAATGGACTGCTCCACGAAACATAAGTGTAACTCTGTGAGATGAATTCACACATCACCAAGAAGTTTCTAAGAAAGCTTCTTTCTAGTTTTCATCTGTGGATATTTCCTTTGTCACTGTAATGTTCATTGCGCTATGAAGTATCTAATTGCAGATTTCCAGAAAACTGTGCTAACAAACTGATCACTGAAGAGAACGTGTAACTCTGTGAGTTGCATTCACACATTGGCAATGCAGTTTCTCAGAAAGCTTCTCTTTAGTTATTATGTGAGGATATTTCCTTTATCACCATGGGCCCCAATAGGCTCCCAAATATCACTTTGCAGATTCCACGAAAAGAGTGTTAGCAAACTGCTTCTTGAGGCAGAGGTTGTAACTCTGTGAGATGAACTCACAGATCAGAAAGAAGTTTCTCAGAAAGCTTCTTTCACGGTTTTGAACGGATGAAATTTCCTTTATCAGCGTAGGCCTCAATGTGAT
This sequence comes from Rhinopithecus roxellana, assembly GCF_007565055.1. NCBI lineage: Eukaryota > Metazoa > Chordata > Mammalia > Primates > Cercopithecidae > Rhinopithecus > Rhinopithecus roxellana. Next base: position 55,456 of record NC_044557.1, on the reverse strand, counting down.
CCAAAGAAGCCCTTCTCAGATTCCTCAAAGACAGTGTTAATGGACTGCTCCACGAAACATAAGTGTAACTCTGTGAGATGAATTCACACATCACCAAGAAGTTTCTAAGAAAGCTTCTTTCTAGTTTTCATCTCTGGATATTTCCTTTGTCACTGTAATGTTCATTGCGCTATGAAGTATCTAATTGCAGATTTCCAGAAAACTGTGCTAACAAACTGATCACTGAAGAGAAACGTGTAACTCTGTGGGTTGCATTCACACTTGGCAATGCAGTTTCTCAGAAAGCTTCTCTTTAGTTATTATGTGAGGATATTTCCTTTATTACCATGGGCCCCAATAGGCTCCCAAATATCACTTTGCAGATTCCACGAAAAGAGTGTTAGCAAACTGCTTCTTGAGGCAGAGGTTGTAACTCTGTGAGATGAACTCACAGATCAGAAAGAAGTTTCTCAGAAAGCTTCTTTCACGTTTTGAACGGATGAAATTTCCTTTATCAGCGTAGGCCTCAGTATGATCCAAAGAAGCCCTTCTCAGATTCCTCAAAGACAGTGTTAATGGACTGCTCCACGAAACATAAGTGTAACTCTGTGAGATGAATTCACACATCACCAAGAAGTTTCTAAGAAAGCTTCTTTCTAGTTTTCATCTCTGGATATTTCCTTTGTCACTGTAATGTTCATTGCGCTATGAAGTATCTAATTGCAGATTTCCAGAAAACTGTGCTAACAAACTGATCACTGAAGAGAAACGTGTAACTCTGTGGGTTGCATTCACACTTGGCAATGCAGTTTCTCAGAAAGCTTCTCTTTAGTTATTATGTGAGGATATTTCCTTTATTACCATGGGCCCCAATAGGCTCCCAAATATCACTTTGCAGATTCCACGAAAAGAGTGTTAGCAAACTGCTTCTTGAGGCAGAGGTTGTAACTCTGTGAGATGAACTCACAGATCAGAAAGAAGTTTCTCAGAAAGCTTCTTTCTCCTTTTTATTGGAAGATGTTTCCATTGGCCCCATTGTTTTCAAAGGGATCGGGAATATCTGTTCTCAGATTCCACACAAATAGGCCTAGGCCACGGCCCCACGAAATACCGCTGCAACTTAGTGAGTTGAATTCACACATCACATAGCGTTTCTCAGAAAGCTTCTTTCTTTAGTAAGACGAGGTTATTTGTGGTCTTGGAGCGCCACCGTGTGTCCTATTGCAGATTCTGCGAAAATTCTGCTAGCGAGTTTCTCAGTGGAAACAATGATGGACATCTGTGGGCTGAATTCACCCACAACAAAGAAGTTTTTGAGAAGCCTTCTCTGCAGGTTTCTCTGAGGATAGTTCCTTATTCAGCATGCGATTCAACGATATCCAAGACATCACATCTGAGATTCCTCAAAATGAGTGCTAGGAAACTCCCCCGAGAACGGGTGATAGAACACTGTGAAATGAATTCACATATCACAAAGCAGTTTCTCACAAAGCTTGGTTCCGCTTTCTCTTGAAGGATATTTCCTTTCTCCTTCTATTCTTCAAAGCTATCTGAAATATCACTTCTCAGAATCCACGGAAACAGTCCAAAGAAACGGCTCCAAAGAACACTGGCGTAAGTCTGTGAGTTGCATTCACACATGGCAATGCAGTTTCTCAGAAAGCTTCTCTTTAGTTATTATGTGAGGATATTTCCTTTATTACCATGGGCCCCAATAGGCTCCCAAATATCACTTTGCAGATTCCACGAAAAGAGTGTTAGCAAACTGCTTCTTGAGGCAGAGGTTGTAACTCTGTGAGATGAACTCACAGATCAGAAAGAAGTTTCTCAGAAAGCTTCTTTCACGGTTTGAACGGATGAAATTTCCTTTATCAGCGTAGGCCTCAATGTGATCCAAAGAAGCCCTTCTCAGATTCCTCAAAGACAGTGTTAATGGACTGCTCCACGAAACATAAGTGTAACTCTGTGAGATGAATTCACACATCACCAAGAAGTTTCTAAGAAAGCTTCTTTCTAGTTTTCATCTCTGGATATTTCCTTTGTCACTGTAATGTTCATTGCGCTATGAAGTATCTAATTGCAGATTTCCAGAAAACTGTGCTAACAAACTGATCACTGAAGAGAAACGTGTAACTCTGTGGGTTGCATTCACACTTGGCAATGCAGTTTCTCAGAAAGCTTCTCTTTAGTTATTATGTGAGGATATTTCCTTTATTACCATGGGCCCCAATAGGCTCCCAAATATCACTTTGCAGATTCCACGAAAAGAGTGTTAGCAACTGCTTCTTGAGGCAGAGGTTGTAACTCTGTGAGATGAACTCACAGATCAGAAAGAAGTTTCTCAGAAAGCTTCTTTCTCCTTTTTATTGGAAGATGTTTCCATTGGCCCCATTGTTTTCAAAGGGATCGGGAATATCTGTTCTCAGATTCCACACAAATAGTCCTAGGCCACGGCCCCACGAAATACCGCTGCAACTTAGTGAGTTGAATTCACACATCACATAGCGTTTCTCAGAAAGCTTCTTTCTTTAGTAAGACGAGGTTATTTGTGGTCTTGCGAGCGCCACCGTGTGTCCTATTGCAGATTCTGCGAAAATTCTGCTAGCGAGTTTCTCAGTGGAAACAATGATGGACATCTGTGGGCTGAATTCACCCACAACAAAGAAGTTTTTGAGAAGCCTTCTCTGCAGGTTTCTCTGAGGATAGTTCCTTATTCAGCATGCGATTCAACGATATCCAAGACATCACATCTGAGATTCCTCAAAATGAGTGCTAGGAAACTCCCCCGAGAACGGGTGATAGAACACTGTGAAATGAATTCACATATCACAAAGCAGTTTCTCACAAAGCTTGGTTCCGCTTTCTCTTGAAGGATATTTCCTTTCTCCTTCTATTCTTCAAAGCTATCTGAAATATCACTTCTCAGAATCCACGGAAACAGTCCAAAGAAACGGCTCCAAGAACACTGGCGTAAGTCTGTGAGTTGCATTCACACATGGCAATGCAGTTTCTCAGAAAGCTTCTCTTTAGTTATTATGTGAGGATATTTCCTTTATTACCATGGGCCCCAATAGGCTCCCAAATATCACTTTGCAGATTCCACGAAAAGAGTGTTAGCAAACTGCTTCTTGAGGCAGAGGTTGTAACTCTGTGAGATGAACTCACAGATCAGAAAGAAGTTTCTCAGAAAGCTTCTTTCACGGTTTGAACGGATGAAATTTCCTTTATCAGCGTAGGCCTCAATGTGATCCAAAGAAGCCCTTCTCAGATTCCTCAAAGACAGTGTTAATGGACTGCTCCACGAAACATAAGTGTAACTCTGTGAGATGAATTCACACATCACCAAGAAGTTTCTAAGAAAGCTTCTTTCTAGTTTTCATCTCTGGATATTTCCTTTGTCACTGTAATGTTCATTGCGCTATGAAGTATCTAATTGCAGATTTCCAGAAAACTGGTGCTAACAAACTGATCACTGAAGAGAAACGTGTAACTCTGTGGGTTGCATTCACACTTGGCAATTGCAGTTTCTCAGAAAGCTTCTCTTTAGTTATTATGTGAGGATATTTCCTTTATTACCATGGGCCCCAATAGGCTCCCAAATATCACTTTGCAGATTCCACGAAAATGAGTGTTAGCAAACTGCTTCTTGAGGCAGAGGTTGTAACTCTGTGAGATGAACTCACAGATCAGAAAGAAGTTTCTCAGAAAGCTTCTTTCACGGTTTGAACGGATGAAATTTCCTTTATCAGCGTAGGCCTCAATATGATCCAAAGAAGCCCTTCTCAGATTCCTCAAAGACAGTGTTAATGGACTGCTCCACGAAACATAAGTGTAACTCTGTGAGATGAATTCACACATCACCAAGAAGTTTCTAAGAAAGCTTCTTTCTAGTTTTCATCGGATATTTCCTTTGTCACTGTAATGTTCATTGCGCTATGAAGTATCTAATTGCAGATTTCCAGAAAACTGTGCTAACAAACTGATCACTGAAGAGAAACGTGTAACTCTGTGGGTTGCATTCACACTTGGCAATGCAGTTTCTCAGAAAGCTTCTCTTTAGTTATTATGTGAGGATATTTCCTTTATCACCATGGGCCCCAATAGGCCCCAAATATCACTTTGCAGATTCCACGAAAAGAGTGTTAGCAAATGCTTCTTGAGGCAGAGGTTGTAACTCTGTGAGATGAACTCACAGATCAGAAAGAAGTTCTCAGAAAGCTTCTTTCTCATTTTATTGGAAGATGTTTCCATTGGCCCCATTGTTTTCAAAGGGATCGGGAATATCTGTTCTCAGATTCCACACAAATAGGCCTAGGCCACGGCCCCACGAAATACCGCTGCAACTTAGTGAGTTGAATCACAATCACATAGCGTTCTCAGAAAACTTCTTTCTTTAGTAAGACGAGGTTATTTGTGGTCTTGGAGCGCCACGTGTGTCCTATTGCAGATTCTGCGAAAATTCTGCTAGCGAGTTTCTCAGTGGAAACAATGATGGACATCTGTGGGCTGAATTCACCCACAACAAAGAAGTTTTGAGAAGCCTTCTCTGCAGGTTTCTCTGAGGATAGTTCCTTATTCAGCATGCGATCAACGATATCCAAGACATCACATCTGAGATTCCTCAAAATGAGTGCTAGGA